>NW_025333977.1:13182500-13277500 GCF_019186645.2 Phyllostomus hastatus | reverse complement strand
GAGAAAATACCCATCTCCTTGAGAGCAGAGCACATAGTATATGTAGCAGAAATTGTTAGCATTCTCTTCTTCCTGAGTGTTTAGCCAGATTGTACTTCCTTATCTCCTCGAAGTTAAGTGTGGCCTTTTACCTGAGTTTACGCCAATGGGATGTGAATGTAAGTGATGTATCCCACTTGTTTCCATACATGGCTTGTAAAAAACTCCCACGTAATCTTCATTTTCTTTCCCTATCGATTGTCTGAACAGAGGACTCATGAGATAAAAAAAAACCCTGAGTCACTGAATTTCTGCAAGGGGCAGAAATGCTTTCCGAATGACCTGTATTACACAATGATACGAGCACAAAACACTTATGTTGTCTTAGGGTACTGAAATTTGGGGGTTAACAGTAAGAGTTCAATGAATGTTTCCTAAAAATGAATAAAAAGGATTTTGCAAGTTAACACAGGTATTCTAGTCTCCCAAAGGGAAGTCTGCTTTCAGAAAAGAAGCCCCCCATGGCTGCCTTCCTTGGCTGGTGGTGAGCAGCACACCAGCCGCAGAGCTGTGCATGGGTGAGTAGGGGGCTATTCAGTGTGTGCAGTCAAGGGCGGATCACCAGGCTTTACACTGATCTTTACTGATTTATTGAAGTAAATAAATTATTGAGAAATAATTTATTGAAAAATTCCACAGATAGAGGACTTTTTAGATTATTGCAGCTATTTGCTTAAGTTAGATTTTAAGTGATTTGGGGAACAACTCTGCACACCCTGTGAGAGAACATCAGTCGGGTCGAGAATTGAAAAAGACAGGCAGGGTGTCCAACTCATCTCCTACTTTTAGAAAGGGCTGTATTAATATTCCCAGAGAAAATTTTTATAAGGGTTTGACTTTTCTCTTCTGTGTAAATCTCATCTGGAAGTTCTTTTCTATATGTAGCCCCGTCTCTGAAATTGTACCACCATGAATAGACCAGAAATGTTGAAGAATTCTTAAAAAACAGAAAGCAGATGGGCTCAGATCTACGGGGAAACAGTTAGAGGAAATCACAGCTCAATCATATTCAGAATACACTCGTATGGATAAGGGAGAAGCTCCAGGAGCACTTTAATCCTAGAGTCAGTAGACACCAAGTATTGGAGTTAGGCCTGCCTGGGGCAAATGTCAAATGAATTATGACTGGAGCAGCTGAACGATGGCATCTCCCCTGTATGACGTAAGTACGAGTATAGGTATTATTTGACCACAGGTTAAAGTAGTGAGCGTAGGAGGTATTACTAAGCCCAGTGAAGGCATCGGCTGGTCACTACTAATGCCTGAAGGGATGACAAGCTACTAATGTGCCCTTACCAGCAACATACCTTGTCTCCTGATACAACCAATGGAGACTGGACATAATGAACTGAAATGGCAGGATTATAGAGATTGTCAAATAGAAAGATGAACAGCCAATCTAAATGAACAGACACTCAAGGAATACCAATCTGATGAGAGAGAAAACAAAACCACAAATGATAACTAATACTCTAGAACAACAAAGCAGAGGAATGAGAGTTAATAAGGCAAACAGAATTTTTTAGAAATGGTGAAAATGTCTTTAAAGTGATTTAAGAAAGTATTAATTGCATCTTGGAAATTAAATTGTGATCATCAATATAAAATTCCATGAATGAACTGAAGAGCAGGACGAATACAGCTGACAACTAAATGAGTGTCGGAGATCTTACCAAGACCTTTACCTCGAATATAGTGAAAAAGTACAAAGGGATTTACACATAGGAAAAAAGAGACAACATCAACATCATTGTTATAAAAGTTAACAATCACTGAAGACTTATGCATTTTTGTGTTTGTATATGTGTGTCTAACCCACTTAATTCTCAAATTGGCTCTATCCCCATTTTTATGGATAAGGAAACTGAAGCACAGAAAAGTAAAATAACTTTTTCAAGACCCCTAAGTTAGAAGCAAAAAGAAACATCCATATGTTCCAACATTTTTCTAAGAAGATATTGTGACATACTATAAAGCCATCAAAAGAATGAGATAGACGTGTGTACTGACAATACTGAATATCTTCAAGAGAAATATTCAGTAAAAAAAAAATTGGTTGAATAACAATATATAGCATGATCCCGTTTATTAAGTAAAACAAAGTACATAAATATATATTTAAGTGCATAGAAAGTGAACAAGAAATCTGTGTGGAAAACCTCTAATTTACTTGCTTAAGCTCAAATGTGGCAGAGAGTATTTCTATCCAAATCCAACTGGCATGTTCTTTACTTTATTATGTTACCTTTATTTAAAAATATATATGTAATATTGAAACCAAAAAGTCGAAGAAAAAATTATTCTTCAGGTATTGGAGTTTTACAATGCTCTAATATAAACTTTGGAGCCTAGAGAGAAATGTTTTAACAAACTGTAAATAAAAACATGTAGCAAAAGTATGTATTTCTCTTTATTTCAGTTTATTATAATAAGAGTGCTTTTCACATTAATGCTAACAAAATGATCAAGACACTGGGGCATTTCGCAGGCATTGCTGTGTCGAAATATTTTCAGCAATGACTGTAAAACAGGGTGATCTATAATCAGAGCACCGTATTATATCCAGCACTGCCCAGCCGATCCCTCACACGTGTATGGGCTTTGTTGCATTAGTCCTCAAAATACATTTGAGAAAATCTTCAGATATTTTATTTTTTCCTACATGAATGACATGTTTATTCCGTTTAACTGTTGTCATACATATGCTTTAAAAAACTAGTGAGTAAAAGTGGTATAATATAAAGTGGCATTTTTTGAAGAATTCTAAGGATGGGTATTTTATCTAAGTAAGTTATCACTGTTCATATTTTATTGATGAAGAAATAAAGGCCCAAGAAAGTTAAATTAGTCAAAAGTCAGAATGGCCAAGATGCAGAGCCTAGAATTAAAATTCTAGTTTAATGTTCTTTCTAAAGACTCTTCTTACCTGTTCATTCACTTGGAATCAGACAGTAACCAAAATTAGAGAATAATGAACTGCTTCCATGCATACGTTACTGTTTGTGGAAAAACTTCTATCAGAATATACTTCATTCCACATGGAAAATCTGAAGAGGCCTCTTGCTTTGTAACAACCATTAACATACGCCTATTTGTTTCATATATTTAAGGTAGCATGAGTGAATGCATCTATAGAGTTTCTCTTCATAACTGTGTTAAATTCCATGAACATTTGGGTCTGGAGAAAATTTCGGTAATTCTGAGATTCCTCCTCCCCCATTTTCCAAAATACCTGAAGTGGCTCACTTAAAGTGGTACAGTTATCAGTGCTTCTGTTCAGTGTAATTTTGATTCCAAACTGTTGCAATTATTCCTTCAGTAATTCCTGTGTCCCTGAAAGGTACCACTGCGTAAGCAATGGCTCTAAGTCAGCAAGTACCAGAGTAAAGGCATTACCAATCTGTGTGCTCTGTGCTGGTGAGGGAGACCATCAGAAAAGGGTGAAATGTGGTATTTACATTAAGAATTCGACTTCCATTGAATTTTTATGTTGACAGTTAATGCAGCTTTCACTTTAACCTAAAGAAAAATCAGGTGATATTTTCAATGCCTCAGCAGAAAAAAATCTCTTTGTTAGTCAGGAGAAAACAACTTTTAGTTATTGCCACCTAAAAAAAAGTGGTGGTCTGTATTATACGGGGAGAAATTTATAAAGAAATGTGGCAAATGATATAATTTTGGATCAAGAAATGGCACATATGCCTCAAAATAAATAACTATAGATTTAAAAACTTGGTTGCTACATCATGAGAATTTCGAATTAAAGGAAATAAAATTACTAGGAAGATCAAAAATGTGAAAGCCTGATTTTTCTTTATATATTTAAAAATGGCAAACTCCAGAGATTTCCAAAGGCCTAAGTATAAACTTAAAAATAACCTCTACCATTAATAAATACTAACAATTCAAATGTGCATGTAAAAACGTTTAGTCATGCCTCAAACACCATAAAAGGCCAATAGTAACTACAACTGAAAAACTATTTACAAATGTGGAACTGTAGTTATTTCAAAGCCACTGGGGGGGAAAAAGAAAGTTACCCTTCAGTATTAATACATGTTCTAAAAACATTAATTTTTGCTAGATCTCCTTGAAAATGGGCTCTTTTTTCATTAATTCCTTTCAACTGTCTATTCAAAACAGACTTAGAAAACAGGTAAATCAGCTGACAGAGAAAATTTGCCAGCAGAACACTACACCCAAATTTCTGAGCTAAGTAGTGAGGACTGAGAGATATGTAAGTTCACAGACTACAAGGGAAAGTGTAAAAACAAAGAAACAAACACATGTGTACAGGTACTTTGGAAGTAATGAAGGAAGAGGATACAGTCAGGGCCCGGAGGAGATAATGCTTGAGCTGCCTCTTTTAAGATAACTTACCAGGCCAATCATTTGGTTTATGAAAGTCTCAATGATCCAGCTCAATTGGATTTTATGTTTTATTTTACGGGTATAATCTAGTCCATATGGGCCTTCAAATAAGCCAGGAGGTATGTTGTCATAGAATTCAAGGGACATTTGGCCAGTCACAGTGCTATGTGCTCAAAGGGTACAGTCTACTGCTAGGGACACCTATCAATTCAAAATGACCACAAGTTAAGAATAAGGTTGCAGCCCCGGCTGGTGTGGCTCAGTGGATTGAGCGCTAGCCTGCGAACCAAAGGGTTGCTGGTTCGAGTATCAGTCAGGGGATATGCCTGGGATGTGGGCCAGGTTCCCAGTAGGGGGCGTGCGAGAGGCAACCACACACTGATGCTTCTCTCTTTCTCCTTCTCCCACCCTTTCCCTTTATCTAAAAATAAATAAATGAAATCTGTTTTAAAAAAGAATAAGGTTGCAACACAAATCATATACAGTACAGGCAAATTATCAGAATATCATAAATGTCTGGTGCTACAAGGAGAATCTTTGAGATTCTCTGGTCCACCATTACACATGGCATGATCCATGGAATACTAATTCCTCATGATTCTCCATTTAAATAAGGCTCTATAGTGAAATAAGGATGGGCAACACATCACCGAGTCCTTCCTCATGGAACATCACGATACCCATCAACTGATTTAAAGCTCTCATATATTCTGTGGTAAAAAAACAAACAAACAAACCTATTTAACTTAGTTTTGCCTGTGTTTCCCAATTTTATTTTACTAAAGAACCATTATTTTCCTGTAATATAAATAAACAAAGAATATACTTTCAGAAATGTTAATCTAGTCTAATGCTTTCACCAACTTATTTTAATTTTTTTCCCTAACTTGGATTGTAAGAGGTATAAAAATGTTTCATCATTTAAAAATTTCCTTTCTTTAAAAAAAAATACTCCCATTTGGATATTTAGAGATAAAAAAAGATTACTTCCAAAGCATAATTTATTTTGAAATCTAGAAATGACCTTATGGCATCTCATGGTTTAAGTTATATGTAACTAATAGGATCATTTGCATTTATTTCTACGAATTATTAAAATAGTAATAAATGGTGCTAATACTGAAAATTGCAGATTCAGTGAGAATGACAAATGGAAAACCACAAAATGATATGGTATCTTTTAATTATTTCCTACCTTTTTAGCACCAATGAGTATAAATATTTCAAACATATTAAATGATCCGTTTGTTTGCTTTTACATGCAATTCCCTTTTATATACTCTGTAATAGTGCCCAAAGTAAAAGCTTTTTCTTTCACTATATCCTATGTCATACCTTCCGGATTTTCTCTTAATACTTATATCCCTAAAGTAGGCTTAAAGACGGCCCAAACTTGCAAGGATTTACTTTATGTGCCCCTTCTTTTTATTCTGTTGGAAAATTTTCTATGTCATTTATTAGGAAAGCTTTCACGATCAATTTCACTGCTGACTGACGCACTAAGTATGTCCAACAGATGTGCTGGGCTAGTGCAGCTGTAGGAAGGATATACTAATGCTCTTCACTTAAATAGGCATTTTTACTCCCAACACTCCTGTTGGAATCCACGAGCATTCCAATGGCAAGGAAGGAATCAAACAGATTTAATTACAATTTAAGATGAAAAAGTAGAGAACTAGCAGTTAAAAAAAAAAGTTCTGTAGCCTTCCACCAATGCTTATATTCTCTTCTCCAGTTGTGTTGATGCCTGATATGTCTTCTATAACCTGACTAAACTTCCCCTTCTATAACCTGAATAATCTGCTTAGTCACAGTAATTAGGATGTCATTTACTAAAATCTAAACATGAAAGTCTGAAGAAAATTGAAAACAATCCAATAATAACAACACAGGGATACAGACTGCTGTGATATCTTTTCTCTCAATGAAAAGCAGTACTAGATTGTTTTTTTCTTTTTTACAGAATGCTGATATGGAAAATAAAAATAACTTCATCATTCTGTGTTCCTTTGGCTTATTGCACATCCATCAAATGGATGTCAGTTTGAAGTCAGTTGGCCACCATTATAACCCCCCCACCCCCAATTCCAAGAAAGATGTTTCAGCAAAACTCTGGGATTTGGAGCTACAGAATTACACCCTTTGAAAGGAATCATATCCTAGACTCCATTAAGTGATTTACAAATGCTTATTTTCAGTAACTCCAAACACTGTATCTATATGTTTTAAAAGAGTAACCAAAGGTAAGCAATTCCTTTAAAAATAATAACCAAAGTCCACAACTGTGCACCTGAAACCTGTATAATTTTGTTAACCAGTGTTACCCCAAAAATTCAAAAAAAGAAAAATAAAGAACTAATTTCCAGAAATAGCCATGTTTAACTATATATGTCAAAAATAAGGATGAGATGCAATAGTTTCCCATATCAACAAAATTATGCCAATTATTTCCTTAATTTTTACTATATTCTTACACCAAAATGGGTGTTCCTTTTTAAGAAAATAGAATGATATATTTTTATTTGTATCATTTTCATGGATTCAATTCCTGAAGAGAAACAAAAACTGATGCAGGCCTACTATGTGTCAGCCACTGGCTCAAGTATTTTAAGATACAGCTATTTCATATAATTCTCAAAAGTTTCAGAGAGACTTAATAATTTGCTCAAGGTTAAATACCTAATAAGTGGGTGAGTGAAGAGTTATAAACAAGTGTGTATGCTCTTTTCATTAAGCTATAATGACTTTAAAAACTGTATGGAAATAACTTGTATAAAACAAACAATTCTTTTGTACTAGTGCTTCTAAACGAAGGATAACATCCTTTTTAGTTAAAATTTAATTATTAAGTCAGAAAGGTCATGCATGAAATGCCACTGTAAAGTTAGTATGAAAGCAAATTGGGGTGAAATTTCATGCTATTAATAAGAATTTTGAAGTTGTTTTCTTTCAGGAATGCAAAATGCTCAATATTTAAGTGCATGCAATGATTTTGGTTCCCTCACGTTGGGAGACTCATCATTTAAGCCAGAGTCCAATAGCTGGATTTCAGTGCTTTAATACATACATCTCTATACTAAAAATGCTAACGCCTCTGATAAAATGCAGACTTCCACTGCTGAGTCCACAAATTTTCCCCACAGGAGCTTTATGCCATGTCCTGATTTAATCCTGTTAAAAGTATATTTTAAATGAACGCTTAATATACCATATTCTGATAGACGGAGTTGTAGCATTGCCCTACTAATTGGAATGCCCCAACTACACTAAACAAGCTGCAAATACAATTCAAAATTAATAATGCAGGTTTTGTTAGATGACAACCTGAAGCACCTGGAGGTATGACCTGGTTTGGGAACTACCTTTGAGATTTCTACTCCCCCAGATCTGTGAAAATTAGGCACATAATGAAACTGTTGCATCTACTCTCCTGGGTAAACTGTAAACTGGACCAATGTAGGAACTTTTACCAGCCCTTTAATGAAAAGGCATCTTCTTTTCCCTCATATGATGAGTGAATTAAACAGCAGAAGTGACAGCTTAAGGTAGAAGAGATAAGGAAAGAAAATTGGTATCCCTTAAAAATCACAGTTATGATCTATATCAATGATCAGGCCTAGATTTTGCATTTTTAAATCCTGACATAATTTTTTATTTAGAAACATAGAATTTTAAACTCATTTTATCCCAGTGTGATTTTTTTGTGTGTGTGTGTATGGACACATGAGTCACTTAGATGAATGTTTTGAAATTTGCAAATTATTTGGTGTTCTTTATTTACACTGAGGTCTAATTTAATTTCATTCTGATCAAAGAATACAGTGTATACAATAATCTTTGGTATATGTTTAGATTTGCTTTATTAGCCAATATATGGTCAATTTTATAAATGTTTAATCAGTACTTGAAAAAAAAAATTCCCCAAGTCTTGTGTTCAGGGTCTTCTGTGTGTTCACAAGAACAAATCTCTTGGCTTGTTGTTGTTTTGTTTAATGCATCTCCCATTATGGTGACAGGGTTCAAAGTTTATTCTTGCAACTGTGTCAATATTTGCTTCATAGATTTTGAGGTAATGTTATCAGATACAATCAATGGATGTAAATCAGATACTGACACAGTGTACTGTAAAGAAGGAACTGAACAGCTTGATGAAGAAAACACGTGGAATAAAACACATTAAAATGATCCATACACGGAAAATGTATTTTTACCACAAAAAACTGGGGCATGCTGAATTAGGGTTCAAGAAGCCACATTCTCATGCCAATTAAACGACTGTCCTAATTAAGTAAATATGAGGATGTGCTTTAGTAATTCCAATTGCAAAATATACATAATGTCAATCTTTCCCTTCCTTTTAGGCCAGGTATGAAAAGATTCCAATGCAGCCGAGATATGAGAACAAGATTTCTTTTTATTCTGTCAGAATAAGATTACGAGTCTTCAAAAACATCTTTTAATGAACACCGTCTCACCAGGTCATTACTTTAACCCTAGCACTCAGTACACTGCTATAGAGTCCATGCTCAATAAATACACGACTCAGTGAATATCTCCTAGAAGCCAACAAATAAAGATAGTCCTCATATCCCAAATTTACAGAAGCATAGACATTAAGAGATTTATAGAGAAGGGTTTACTGATTAAAACTTACGTCAAATAATTTTGGTTGGCTTAGGGAAGGCACTGCTGGACCACTTCCTCATCCTCGTCTAAAATTCCCCTGGGGGCTGGAAGCTAAGCAAAGACATCCAGACTGCTTTTCTGAGGGGTATTTGACTTTGGAACAGTATTATTTGTGTGATGTAGGCTCCATGGAATCCATCATCTTCCCAAGAAAGAGCTCTCAAAAGATGGTCAGAAAACTTCATTTTCCTTAGCATGATCCACAAGATCCACAAGATGCACAAGTGGTCCCAACCCACATTTCCCAGGGAGCTACCACTCACTCCATCTCATATTCTTTATTCTGCAAACACTAAGGACTTGTTTTCAGTTTAGTGATTACACCATACTCTTTCACAATCCTGTGCATTTACTGTACCCTAAGTTTGGAAGGCTTTGCTCACGCTTCACATGCCACATTTATGAAAATCCCTTCCTGACTTTAGACAGTCACCCTTGTATCTCTTATTCTGTCCTTAACTGTATTATATTATAATCATTTGTTTAATATGTTTATTTTACTCATCTTTGTATCCTTAAAATTCAGTCCAGTGGCAACGAATGTTTACTGAGTTAAGCTTTATCAAACTGTTTTTAGTATTTGAAAAAAGGAAAAAAAATACTGGTAAGAAAATGATCTATAGCAGCTGAAAACATTTATAGGTTCAAAATAGCAAAATGGCATTTATTTATACCGATGTCCAATTACATAGAACACACTACCCTGGAAATTTGGCATTATAACAATTTATCAGATGCCCATCCAAAAGGTTTTGGAATTATAAAATAAATAAAAACATTTATTAGAATATGATATCTTCTGCAGCATTATTTATTCATAAAATTGTTTTAATTGAGACTTAATCAATTACTGGGAAGAATTATAGCAGAGAGGTTAAAGGAATGGATTCTGAAGCCAGGCTGCCTGCATTTGAATCCTGGGTCTACCCATTATTACCCAGTACTAAGACAATCATCTTAACTAATTTCTCAGTCTCAGTTAATTCATCTGAAAATAGTACTGATAACAGTACCTTCATCATAAGCCATAGCGCTGGTATAAGGATTAAATGAGTTAATATACTCCAAGCACTCAGAACAGTATATATCCCCTGTTATCAATATAAGGGTTAGCTATTACATTTACCTGAAATATACAATATTAGCTATACAATCTTATTGATTAGTATTTACCTACAGTAATTATTAACATAAAACTACATGTATCTGTACTGTTTATAATATCATTTATACATTTTTTACCTACTTATAAGTTTTTAGTAGTGAATCCTTCCCTTGAAACAAAGTTTCATTTAAAGAAATATGTAATATGATCTCTCATATTCTGGGAAATTGTATGGAATATAAAATGGACTTACTTTAAACTGAGAGAATAAATACACACACACGCGCGTGCGCGCGTGCGACTTTTAAGTTCCCGGACATGCTGTCTCAGTTAGAAATTTAGCTCTGTATTTCACATTTGCTCCATCTACATTCCTGGTATAAACTACAAACTACTCAACTGTCATGAAACCACCACCCTCACGGTGCTTTAGCCTGTTATCTTAGTCCGCATTCATTCATCTTCGTAGGTCCGAGAGGCCTGTATTTGTGTTGCGTAGCCAGTTGGACATGTAACTTTCTTCCACATTAGCCTGTCAATTCCCTGAGGTCAGACATCTCACTGATTTTAGTATAGTGCAATATCACACATGATTCACTAGCTTCTAAACAAAACTGTTTATTGAACTAAACTGAAAATTAACATGTCAGATAATGACTGAAGTACAGTAATATGTTAAAGATTTAATTTTGTTCATGTTACTTAAATATTTTAGAAACATCTATGACAAAAAGGATATTCTGAGATTTACCAGTCTATCAGAAAGTTATATTAATTAGCACATTCCATTCTAGCCATATGAATATTAATATTCCAAATATAAAATATGGCATAACTCCTCAAAACTTCTTAAAGATATTAATCTGATGTATGTTTATTTATGTTGGCACACACATATAAATATACCTATCCACAAGTTTTTAAGAGTGAACCCTTCTCTTACCAAAAAATTCATTTAGGGTATGATATAATATTTAGGCTTATATACTTCAAAATTTCACTATATAACAGATTTAAGAGAAATTATTATGAACTTGAATTTTAAATTTTCACAGTAATAAATGTCAAGTCAAATAAAAATCTTCAGAACTATAGTTATAGCCACCAAAAATTCTTTACCCTTCCTCATACACAACAAATTTAGACATAGAGAAAATTTTTCTCCCAGTTGAATGAGTTATTTTCCCAGATTTTTTACAACACAAATGGAATATTTTATCAACAAAACAATGACACTGACAACAGTGTTTTCATTTTACCATGTGCCAGCATTTTGAAAGCATGAACTTGAAATTTGATATTATTAAAAATTTACATGTACACATGAAACAGGTGAATGCTTATGTAGTGGTAGGAAAAAAAAAAAAAACAATGTAAACCATGCAAGAGTTTTCACTTCAAACACTTGAACACAATTTTAAAAAACACATACTTTAACATGATGTTATTGCATGCTGCAAATCTGTACACCCAGCATTTTTATATATAATTTTAATTTCAAATGCATATGTGCATACATTATTTTGTAAATATTTTTGATTCATGTTAAAAATAATTTCATTTAAAAATCAATATATTTTATCACAAAATGCTAAATAACTTGAGATGTTTAAAATGTTTTATGCAAAATCTTCAGTCTGATTTCATACCATCTATTTTCAGTATTTTGAAATTTTCTCTAGAACATATTATCATCTTGTAAAATCTTAGAATTAAATAGAAAAAGCATAACTTCTAAAACTTTACTCATTATTGTTTGTTGAGGTAATGCCTTCAGAGATTGAGCAGAAGTATTTATATTTTTGCTAATAATATTTCAGTCTTGAATGTTTTGTAAACCAAAATATGAGTAAATCAATACTGTGAAATTAGATTTTTAAATTCTTTTCCTCTGTGAATTTCTTATTAGCAAATCATAGTTACAACAAATGGGTACCTAGTGTGCACCCTACCTAAAATTAAATGTACTATAGTAAATACAGAGCACCTGAATTTCACTAGGTGGCGCAACAAGAATAATTTATCTTTCTGTTTCTCCTGGTCTGTAGGAATGTTAAATGGAATGACAGAGGACAAAGTACTCAGCATCACTGTTTGCAGAATTCTTACCTAAGCTAGAATAGCATTAACTATCTATGCTAGAATTTAACTCCTTTATAACAATGAAAATAATTTTAGCATAAGGGAAATAAGCACAATGGATGTTTTTTTTTATTTTTCTACCAGCTATTCTGAACACTGACACAATTTCAGGCTTTTAGGGAAGGCACTGTGTGAGAAATAAGTGGAACTACTTTATAAAAACCCTCTGTGAAGGAATCATCTAGTTTATAAATGAAAACTGCCAGCAAATTATTTCTTATAGCTATGAATGTGTAATATGTGATTTTATAATATATAACATTTTAGAAGTTCTCATATTAAGATTTTTAAGGATCCCAGAGTAGAGCTGAAAGGGAACAATCTAGGAATCAGAACTGGATTCTAGTTCTGGCTTAGCAGAGATCTAATCTGGGACCTGGGCTGCAGATTCCCAGTCCGCCAACAGAGTTGGATAATCAGTTTTTAGGTCCGTTGGAGTTTCAGAAAAATCATTCTAAGCACTCTAAGAATGAGTGACAATACAGTATGCCAGAGGATAACTTCATTTTATTTTACATTTTTGTAAAAATAAAGCTTAAATGTATATTCTGCATTAATGGGGTCAAACCAAAGACTAAAATCTGAACCAATGGATATTAGAGACAGGCAGTATGAAAATATATGGTTAAGATCATTAATCCATCTATCAAAAACTCTATTTAGAGATATACTTGTTCTCATTGGGATAGGGTAATTTTGAAAATATCTTTTAAATATTTAGACATATTTTAGATAATTTAAATTTCAAAATGTTAGTATTCAGTCTAGGTTTTATAAATGTAATGCTGTAAGTGTGACACATTCGGAGCTTTCGGATCACTGGACACAAATAAGTTACGGGTGTGCTAAAATATTGATCCTCTCGGCCCTCGGGGCAGCCGGGCAGGGTCTGAGGTGGCTGGAGTTGGACAGCCAGTAGCCCCTGGACAAGAGGAGCAGACTCATCAGTACAACCTCGTGGGCCAACCGAATGTAATCCTTTTGCATGTCTCACATAAGAAAGACTGAGAAGCACTGTACTATAGTATCTTGTTTTCTCTTCATTTTATCTATAACATTAAAACGTCTCCTTTAAGCTTTCTCCACAGTTAACTTGAAGACTCTTACAGAGTTTTCAATAATGACACAATTTCTAATTGAAACGAATTTCACAAAACAGTATGAAGAGCAATGACTAATAATTAAGAAGGTATTTTAACAAAGGAAAAAATATGTAGAGTTCCTGTGTTAAATAAGCTAATTTATCTAAAACCTATTTAATAGTAAACATACACATCATTATTTATGTCATATACTATGTTCTTGGCTCATCAATTTAATAGTAAATTAAATTGCTACAGATTTTTTTGTGATTTTTTTCTACGCTAATATAGAAGACTAAATATAACCTGTAAGTATAAAGGCATATAATAATTTCAAAAGTTATGAAATTAATTTGTGAAGCACCATATGGACATATAATTATCCAGGTTTTTAAACTGCTATTCTGAAAATATATTTTGTAAGTAACCAAAGTGTATATATACACATATTTGTGTGTGTGTGTTATTTCTAGGAAAATGTTTTTATTTAATTCCTAAGATTAAGGCTGAGATCACTGCTGCAAAGGATATAAAAGATATAATGCCTGAAATTATGAAATGTGTGATATGCAATGTCTTAGGCTAGTATATATTTTATGGATAATAGCAACACATCTAGAAACAGTAAATGAAAAAAAATTTAACCTAAAATCATAAAAAAAGCCTCAGTTCTGCAAAACTATGATAGCTAATCTCAATTCAAAATGAGTTAAATATTAAACAAACTTCTCTAGAGGAAGAGACTGCAGATAGCTTTGTCAGTATTATCAGAAAGATTAACATTCTAGTCATAGATCTTTAGGAAAAAAAAAAAAAAGAAGCACACCAAGGAGGGACACTGGCTGCTGGGAAGCAAAGGTAAAAATTGACAGATAAAATGCAGTAATAGCAATCAGGGCAAACCTCCCCAAAGACTCTCTTATGTCCTGGTTACTGCCTACTGTATTAAGACTGCCTTTCTCATCACTTAATGCTTATTTTCATCACTTTGCTTAAAATATTGATAATCAATTAGGGCTACGTCTGTTTTGCCACAGAATCTGTGTCACAGTCTATCAGACTGTCAGGGCCAATTCAATCCTCATTCAAAGTTAATTTTTTCTTCATAAATCTGCCTTTGGAGGAGTCATTAGGCGCAGAACATAGCCGGAGGTGCAATCACCTATTCTCTTTCATTAGTGGCAGGCAGAGAAGGTGAGGGAGATTATTAGAACTTTGGAATGATCACAAAGCAGCGTGCTGCCTGTCAGATCCCCCCAACATTTAATTCATCTAGCCAACTCACCAGCACTCTTTGCCAACAGTTTTAAATGGACATTATTCATGAACATCTGTGACATGCTGAATATTCTGAACTGGAAATGATGAAAAAGCAATGCCCCTTTTGACTTTAAAATTAATTCTATGGTCAAAACAATTAAGAATATAACAAACATGTTTTGTGATGTTATTTTAGTTATCTAAGATGCATTTCAGAAGCAAAACAATTTACTAGAGCTAATAAAAATGAAATATATAATGGACAATTCATACATAATATAAAAATTCTCAGTGTTAAGCACTTTTTTAAAGAAGACTATTTTACCTACATTAGGGATGACCAGGATTTTCCCCCAAAAGTGGGTTTAAAATTCATTAAAATTAAAGTCTTTATTTAATGTATCTTGTTGAGCAACATAGTACAAAATACGCGTAAAATGATTCAAAAGGATTTATATAAGTCCGATTTAGATAAAAAATATTCTGTGTGAAAATTTGATAGCTACCATATTGTTTTATACTACAAATGTCTTAGAGAGGTATATCATGGGTTAGAATCTTGGTAGATGAACAGTGTAATAAAATAGGCCAAATAACTAAGTAAAAAGAAAACTTTTAAACAACTCATTTTCATTTTAAAACTATCATTAATTTAGAGTTTTTCAATAAAAAGAAAATCTGGATTTTTAAAAATGCTTTGTTCTTCAGAGTGTTCCACCTTTTATAGCCTGAAATACAGAAATTATGTTAGTTGCTTACACAGAGACTAAAGAAATGCCTTGCTAGATATACATTTTTTGTGGACAGACATCTGTAAGTTATTTAAACATTTACTCAGAATACCAAGCTGATGACAGCAAGATTTTAAATGCTATTATCAAAGTCACAATGTTCTAGCATCATAAAATAATTATTAGTGATTAGCCTCAGGAAATAACTGGAGCAGCATTTCCTAAACCGTGTCCCACACAACGAGGCACTGAAAAGGTTCTACATTCAAACATCTTTGAAAAACATTTGGCTGAACAAAATTAAACTATTTCTTTACTGCAGAACTCATTCAGAATCTATAACATGCTAATGTGCCTTGCTTCTCTCTATAAGAGAAATATAATGTCGTGATTCCCAAATTATTTGATCATGGAACCATTTCTTTTGACGTCATTAGAATATCAACACAAGGTTTTCCTAACCTTCCCATTTTAACTATTTATCTTCTAACCACATTAGATCTGATACTCCATATCTTATTTATTTAAAAAATGTCTATTGAGCACATATGAGGTCTGTCTGGAAAAAGTCCAGCCATTGTTAATATTAACGAGAACGGTTTGTGCCACAATGATGTAACCTGACACCCAGGGAGAGTGGACTGGAATGCCCATGATTGAGAGAGTGGAGCAATGAATCTGCATCAAATTTTGCATTAAGCTTGAACATTCCTCTGCAGAAACTATTCAGATGATTCAGAAGGCCGCAGCGATGGGCAACTGGTGACTGGCAGCTTCATCACAAGAATGCACCTGCTCATGCATCACATCTCATGCAGGTTTTTGGCAAAACATCAAATCACCCAGGTGACTCAGCCTCCTTACAACCCAGATTTGGTGACCTGTAACTTCTGGCTTTTCCCAAAACTAAGATCACCTTTGAAAGGGAAGAGATTTCAGACCATTGATGAGACTCAGGAAAACACAACAGGGCAACTGATGGAGATTGGGAGAACTGGGTGAGGTCCCAAGGTGCCTACTTTGAAGGGGACTGAGGTGTCATTGTCCTACGTACAATGTTTCCTGCAACTAATATCTTCTTCAATAAATGTCTTATTTTTTGTATTGCATGGCTGGATACTTTCTGTACAGACTTCATATACGATATGCTCTTGGGAAGATTAAATATTACAATCATTTTAATTTTGTCCAAATTAATGCATTACTCTTACACAGTTGCTCAAAATCCCAACAGAACTGTTGTTTATATGTAGTTTTTTTTTTTCCTGGTAGGGGACATTAAACAAAAATAGTACTAAAGTTGATTCAGAAGAATAATGCCATGAGTACTGAGCACCCTCAAAATTTATAGTCAAAATAAGGATGTTGTTCTGTTTTGACCAAGTGTAGGAAGCACCAGTCTAGTCAGTGAAGCATAAGAGTTCAGAAAGAGATAAAATTATTTATGGAAATGGAATATGTAAGAAGTGATTTTTTTGTACTTCTTCCTGTTTTGCTACTCATTTTTATATCACATAAATGTATTTCTTCTCCTTCTTTTCACATTTTTTATTGTTGTTCAAGTACAGTTGTCTCCATTTCCTGCAAATTGCTCCCCCCGACTCCAGCCATCCCCACTTCCAACCCTCGGTCTTACCCCCTTTTATTTTGTCCATGTATCTTTTATACATGTTCCTGAAAACTCTTCCGCTTTTTCACCCCATTTTGCTCTCCCACCTCCCCTATGGCTACTGTCAGTTTGTTCTTTATTTCAATATCTCTGGTTATATTTTGCTTGCTTGCTTGTTTTGTTGATTAGTTTCCACTTATAGGTGAGATCATATGCTATTTGTCTTTCACCGCCTGGCTTACTTCACTTAGCATGATGTTCTCCAGATCGATCCATGTTGTCGTGTGGGGTAGGAGCTTCTTCTTTCTCTCTGCTGCATAGTATTCCATTGTGTAAATGTACTACAGTTTTTTGATTCATTCATTTACTGATGGTACTTAGGTTGCTTCCAACATTTAGCTATTGTAAATTGTGCTGCTATGAACACTGGGGCGCATAGATTCTTTTGGATTGGTGTTTCAGGGCTCTTAAAGTATAATCCCAGCTGTGGAATTGCTGGGTCAAAAGGCAATTCCATTTTTAGTTTTCTGAGGAAATCCCATACTGTTTTCCACAGTGGCTGCACCAGTCTGCATTCCCACCAACAGTGCACTAGGGTTCCCTTTTCTCCACAATCTGGCCAGCACTTGTTTGTTGATTTGGTTATGATGGCCTTTCTGACTGGTGTGAAGTGGTATCTCATTGTGGTTTTAATTTGCATCTCTCTGATGGCTAGTGATGCCGAGCATCCTTTCATATGTCTCTGAGCCCTCTCTATGTTCTCCTTGGAGAAATGTCTGCTCAGGTCCTTTGTCCATTTTGTATTGGGCTGTTTGTCTTCCTGGGGTGGAGTCACGTGAGTTCTTTACATATTTTGGAGATCAAACTCTTGTCTGTGGTATCATTTGCAAATATATTTTCCCATACAGTTAGTCCTCTTCATTTTGCTGATGTTTTCTTTAGCTGTGCAGAAGCTTTTTATTTTGATGAAGTCCAATTTGTTTATTCTTTCTTTTATGTCCCTTACTCTAGGGAACATACTGCTGTGTGGAATGTCTGAGATATTCCTCCCTATGTTGTCCTCCATGACTTTTATGGTGTGGTGACTTACATTTAAGTCTTTTATCCATCTTGAGTTTATTTTTGTATATGGTGTAAGTTGGTGGTCAGGTTTCATTTTTTTTGCATGTAGCTGTCCAGATCTCCCAATACCATTTGTTGAAGAGGTTATTTTTACTCCATTTTATGCTTCTGCCCTCTTTGGTTTATGACCTTCTTGAGGAAATCTGGTTCAATGGTATTGATTTGAATCAAGTTATTAGCAACTGAAGCATCATGTTCCTTTTGCTCTGGTAGCAGAAGACATGGAATGAATTTTGCCACAACATGTTTCATGCTAAGATCCTAGGTCAAAATCACGGACACGGTAGTTTTTTTTGGAATCCCCAGGTCAGCCTCTAGATCTTGCATTGTCAGTTGTTGATCTTTGTTGATTGCAGCCCGTACATGTTCAACATTCTCGCCTGTTCTGCTTGTTGCAGGCCTTCCAGAATGTGGTTCATTTTCAACAGATTCTTGACCATATTTGAAGCATTTGTACCACGTTTTTATTTGTGCTGCACTCATTGCATTGCCCCCAAAAGCCTTTTGAATCATTCAGATAGTTTCTGTGGAGGAACATTCAAGCTTAACACAAAATTTGATGCAGATTCATTGCTCTACATGCTCAGTCATTTTGAATGTGACGGCCACACAGTACACATGCTCACTCAATGGCACCTATCTCTCCCACTGACTAGTACAGTGAAGTTGTCATTGTTCATACATGCACATTCCAGTCCACTCTTCTTGGGAGCCAGGTTATATCGATGTCAAACCGTTCTTGTTATACATGTACTTTCATCTATTTACTTCTCCCATCTTTACTGACACTACCCTAGTCCATCATCATCTTTCACTTTAACTACTGCAATAATGTTAAGTAATCTTTCTAAAACTAGCTTTGTTATGATCTTACCACCACTACCATTACAGCCTTTACAGCCTTTACCATCACCACCAAATCCACTTTTCTTGCTACAGGCAAATGGATATTTTTAAGAATGAATTCTAATCATGTCATGTCCTTCAGTGGTTTCCTACTTAAGAAAAAAAAGTAAAACCCTAAAATTAACATTATTTATAATGCCTTGAATCATCTATTCCTTGCCTACCTTACCAGCTTCATCAAGCTATTCTTAATCACTTTATTCCACCTTCTTTGTTTTAAAAAGGTACCCTGGTCCTGTGTGACCAACACTACAGTTTGTCTGGGACTTGCCTGGTTTGAACACTCAAAATCTCACATCTTGAGAAGACCCTCCTCAGTCCTGGGCAAACTATCCTTAAATTGTTGTTAAATGGAGGAAAAATAAATGATTTTGCTTAGCCTTGGCTGTTCTATGCTCTCCTATTAATCTATCCTTTATGTTCATTATATTTATCAAAATTAATATCAAATTTTATTAATTATACAAATAACCATCTCCTGTTTGCTTGCCCCACTACAACAAAGTCTCACGAAAGCAGGCACACAGCAAGTGCTCAGTAAAATATTTTAAATTAACTAATGAAGTTTATTTTTATTATTTTATGGTTTTGTTGCCGCACAAATGACATTTTTATTATAATTTAAAATAGATAACTGCAGGTATATAGAAAAAAACATGTATATAATTTTATGCCATTAAGAAAATTGTGAATTTCATTTATATTGGGTTTGTACCTTTAGATAGCCATAAACTCTCAAGATATGAAAAGGATCTTAGGGACCATCTAGTTCACTTCTCTGATTTTTATAGAAAAGAAAAATTGAGGCCCAGACATGTTAAGTGACTTGTTCAAAGTGACACAGCTAATTAGTGGCAGAACCAGTGCAGGAACCAAGACCTTATTACTCTCAGAGCAGTAATCTTTCCATTCTGCTAATTGGGGATGATCACAGTTCCTAAGGCTATCACAGAGCTGTAGGATTCGGCCTTAGACTCTTGCCAGTTTGGCCAATTTACTGTGTCTCAAGGCAGTCACTTGAAATCTTTTCATGAGCTTTGTATTTTCGATCAGATTTGTTTCCTTTGTCATAAAGGGTGAGCCACTACTTAATCCTCTAAATGAAGGGCAGTGTTCAGGTTATTTTGTTTGCCTTATCCTCAGTGCCTAGCACTAAAGTTCCTAGCACATATGAGACAATGACATTTCTTGAAGTGATTTATGTGACTCAATGTGCTTCATGTGTAAGTACACTACATAACACAGGTAAACAGGTAACTTCTTCAAGCGTTTATGATAGGCTTTTTGGGACTTGCCAATAAGAAGGAAAGGAAGAAGAAAGGAGGAAGGGAGGGAAGAAAGGGAAAGAATGAGTGTGCGTGTGCTTGAATAACCTAGACCTATTTAATAGGATTATTAATGCAAGACAAGTTACAATAAAACTCACTGCTAATATAAAGAGCCACACTTTCAATGTGTTGCATTAGTCTCTTTTTTGCTAGATTTAAAATATCATACATGTATAATCTGTATCTTTGGGGTTTTTGAAGACATAAATCTACTTTGTGAGGGATTAGGTACCAGAACAAAGTATTATATCTGCAAATCTATGAAGGCAGCACAAAAGGAGGGGATATCACCACCTGCTCAACCTAAATATGAAGCAGGCACACGTCCAAACCGCAAGTGTCATTGCTTCAATAAAAATCATAAGTCACATGATTTCGGAGTTGGACAGTAACTTCTATGGACTTCATGGTCATTAGGAAAAGTGATCTGCTTGGGTCGCTGAAAGTGGATCAGCACTATGACTCAGGGCATGCTCTCCTTCCTTCACTTCTTTTACAAAAATAAAAATCATAAATAAAACAGGACTGAAGTTTTTAGTTACAAATAAATTGTCAGCTAGGACAGTAAAGAATTATTTTCTTGAATTAGCTCCATAATTGGCTGTTATCTACTAGTATATTGGTTTGTGATCCTATGACCATATCTGAGAACCAAACCATCAGTTTTCTATTGGATGGAGAAAAAATAAGAACATGTCTGAGGTCATAGCAGTAAGTACTATTAAGTGAGGTCCCTGGATTTCACACTAAACTTCATGAGAAATCATTGTACAAGTCTACAAATTAAATATTTCATTTACTCCTATGTTTATATTAATTATAATGACATTCTAACAATTGCAAAAATTAATAGAAATATAAATACCACAATTCAAAGATACTTGTAATGGTACTAATTAAAATGTGACCAAAGCAAATCCAATTGTATACTTAATAGCAAGTTTTCTTTTTTAAAAAATATATTTTATTGATTATGCTATTAGAGTTGTCCCATTTATTTTCTCTCCTTTATTCCCCTCTGCCCTGTACCCCCTCTCCCACCAGCATTCCCCCATCTTAGTTCATGTCTATGGATCGTAAATGTAAGTTCTTTGGCTTCTCCATTTCCCATACTATTCTTGACCTCCCCCTGTCTATTTTGTACCTACCATTCATGCTTCTTATTCCTTGTACCATTTCCCTCATTATTCTCCCTCCCCGCTAATAACCCTCCATGTGATCTCCATTTCTGTGATTCTGTTCCTGTTCTAGTTGTTTGCGTAGCTTGTTTTTGTTTTTGCTTTTCATGTTCAGTTTTGATACTTTTAAGTTTGTTGTCATTTTACTGTTTGTATTTTTGATCTTCTTTTTCTGAGATAAGTCCCTTTAACATGTCATGTAATAAGGGCTTGGTGATGCTGAACTCCTTTAACTTGATCTTATCTGGGAAGCACTTTATCTGCCCTCCCATTCTAAATGATAGCTTTGCTGGATAGAGTAATCTTGGATGTAGGTCCCTGTCTTTCACGATTTGGAATATTTCTTCCCAGCCCTTCTTACCTGCAAGGTTTCTTGTGAGAAATCAGTTGATAGTCTTTATGGGAACTTCTTTGTAGGTAACTGTCTCCTTTTCTCTTGCTGCTTTTAAGATTCTCTCCTTATCTTTAATCTTGGGTAAGGTAATTATGATGTGCCTTGGTGTGTTCTTCTTTGGGTCCAACTTCTTTGGGACCCTCTGAGCTTCCTGGACTTCCTGGAAGTCTATTTCCTTTGCCAGATAGGAAATTTGTCCTTCATTATGTTTTCAAGTAAGTTTTCATTTTTTTTTTTGCTCTTCCTCTTCTCCTTCTGGTACCCCTATGATTTGGATGTGGGAATGTTTAAAGTTGTCCTGGAGGTTCCTAAGCCTCTCCTCATTTTTTAAAATTCTTGTTTCTTTATTCTGTTCTGGTGACTGTTTGTTTCTTCCTTCTGCTCCAAACCATTGATTTGAGTACTGGTTTCTTTCCCTTCAATGTTGGTTCCCTGTACGTTTTTATTTCACTTTGTATAGCCTTTTACTTCTTCCTCTATTTTGTGACCATATTTAACCATTTCTGTGAGCATAATGATTACCAGTGTTTTGAACTCTGCATCTGATAGACTGGCTACCTCTTTACCACTTAGTTGTATTTCTTCTAGAGCTTTGATCTATTCTTTCATTTGGGCCATATTTTCTTTTGTCTAGGTGTGCCTATTACATAGCAAGGGGCAGAACCTTAGGTATTTGCCAGGGCGGGGGAACCCATGTTGCTGCATTGTGGAGCTGTATGTGGGGGAGTGGTCTGAGAGGGGACAATGCCGCTTGCGTGGCTCTCAGCTGGCTTTCAGTCACTTCCCCTGCTACTCACAAGACAAACTGGGCCCTTCTGGTGCTGATTCCTGGGTGAGTGGGTTTGTGTATGTTCTAGGACCCTGTTGGTCTCTCCAACGAACTCTCCTGTGAGGCTGGGAGTTTCTCCCACTGCCGCAACCCCCACAAGTTTTTACAGCCAGGGGTTTTGAGGCTTTATTTTCCCATACTGGAACCCTGGGTTATGTGGTCTGTCTCACTCCCCGGTTGTTCCTCCTGGTTTATCTGCATGCAAATGTGGGCCTGCCTGGTCCACCAGCTGCCACCTCATCCACTCTGGTCCTCTAGCTGGTGCTTTGCCAAGAATCCTCTCCTCCCCAGTTGCCTGCCTCTGCCCCTCCTACCAGTCTGGATGAATATTTCTTCTTTAACTCCTTGGTTGTTGGACTTCCATACAGTTCAATCTTCTGGCACTTTTGGTTATTTTTTTGCTTTTAAATTTGTTGTTGTCTTTCTTTTGGTTGTGCCAGAAGGCAAAGTGTATCTACCTACATCTCCATCTTGGCTGGAAGTCCTTTTGTTTTCTTGTTAATAGCAAGTTTTCATCAAAGAGTTAATTAGCAAAATTTTAAAATTTCATGCTGAGTACTTTCAAGGTAAACCTGATTCTTGTCACTTAAAAATATCAAGGCATAGACTCTTGTTGATATTTACAATGCTTACTGTTCTTTCAGCTCTTTAGTGCTAGAAGAATAGTCTCAAATGTAAAAAATCCTAAATCCTTTCTCATTGGAACCCAGTAATATCTCCTTAAAGTTCACTTGATTAAAAACTTGAACTGTCTGTTTTAAAGGTAGGGTAAACCATATTTTGAATCTATCTATGTGAGATTACTTACTTGAAATTAATTAGGATACATTAGTTGGTGAGAACAGAACTTAAAAGTGAAAGAGGCTTTCAACAGTTTTGATGGCTGAAAAGTATCACTTGGTGTTTTATTTAATCTCAAAATTTTAATCAAGTAAATAAATTAATCTTGGTCACTTCTCTGGGAAGATACTTTTCCAAATTTGACATTTGATGGCAACACCAGGAAGAATATTTCTAGGACCGTAGAGAGAAATTAGTAAGATGAAGATGAAATGATATGGAAATTTCTGCCATGTTCAAGAGTGGAAAAATTTGGGAACTGCTTTTTCATATGTTCTTATCCTTCCTGTGGAGATGAGGAGCTACTGTCTAGGAGGGAATACTAATTAGGTTCCTTGGTTCCCATAAAATAATGTCAACCTATCACCTGTTTATTTAATCTCTGAAGTTTAAGAATAACTCCTAAATCAACTACAGAGTATCTGCATTTCAGATACTTCTGAGAACTGAGAACAAAATGGGTCCTATTTAACTACTCTAGGAGCCGAGCTGAACATTCACATAGGAAGAATTATTGTAAAAACAAGCACTCTCTCTGTTTCTCCATATATACTGGGTTATAATTAGATTTAAGCAGATTCACCAGAAGGCTATAGTCTTAGACCATATTTTCCTAACAAACTAAATTTCACTATAGTGTTTTTATATGGTTTTTACTGATGGACATTAAAAGGGGTACTATAAATGAAAACAACTCTTTCATTTCTTGCAATTATGACATTAAGGATATTATACACTATATTATATAGGGATAATGACAATGATAAAAAGATAGTAAAAACTACATAAAATAGCACTTGAGTGTTTACAATATTTCATTTACCAAGAAAATCTCCTACATGAAGCCCTAAGTGAGAATTTTGTTTTAGGAAAAGTTTTGTGGTGAAACTTGTAGTTCTCAATAATCGGCTTTTAGCTTTGACTATTGGGAAACCTGGAACAAAAAGACATTAACTCTATAGGCTCTTTTGATATGTAAATTTTGTCCTACATTTCTCCTGCTTTTGACTGACACATGTGTTACTTGCTGTTGAATACACTCTGACTCCGTGGACACTATGAATGAGAGATGTCCACGATATCCTGTCCCCAACAGCCCTGCTCAGGTCCTGGAGACTCATGCCTGTGGCTTCTTTTAAGGAGACAATCCATCTCATATTTGGTCCTCCTCTTCTCCTGCTGCCATCTACTTTCCCCCAGCATTACTGTCTTTTCCAAAGAACTCTGTCTTCTCATGATGAGCCCAAAGTAGGACAGCTTCACTTCTGTTGTTTTTGCCTCCAGGGTTTTCAGGCTGAATTTACTCTAGGACCCACTTTTTTTTTTCTTTTCTATAAGCCTCTTCACTGTCCAACTTTCATACTCGTACATAGTAACTGGGAATACAAGGGTGCTGATGATTTTAACCTTGGTCTCTAATGACAAGCTTTGCTCCTGGGGATTTTCTTAAGTCTTTCATTGCTACCCTTCCAAGTCTCAGCTCTCCCTTGAGTTCTTGGCTGCAATCTCCATTCAAACTGATGACTAAACCAAGGTAAGTGAAAACTTTAACAATTTCAATGTCTTTACTGTCCATGTTAAAGTTATGTATTTCTATACATAACTTTCTATACATAATTCATGATTTTTGTCTTCTTGATGTTCAAATGCATCCTGTT
Source organism: Phyllostomus hastatus (assembly GCF_019186645.2). Lineage (NCBI taxonomy): Eukaryota > Metazoa > Chordata > Mammalia > Chiroptera > Phyllostomidae > Phyllostomus > Phyllostomus hastatus. The sequence goes on along the minus strand of NW_025333977.1, from coordinate 13,252,220 downwards.
TTGGCACTTTAGTCATTCATTTTTATGAGAAATCATTTCAAATCATTATTACTTTCTTCCAGGAAGATGGTGTCATCTCCACATCTTAAATGATTGATATTTCTTTCACCAATTTTCATTTCTTCCCCTGAGTCAAGCCCACTTTTTCATGTGACATGTCCTGTATACAGATTAAACAAATAGGGAGATAAATGTAGCCTTGTCTGACAACTTTGCCTACAAGAAACCACTATGTCTTCCCATATTCTGTCATGACAGTGGCTTCCTGCCCATGACACAGATTATGCATCAATACGAATAAATGCTGAGGCACACCCATTTCTTTCAGAGCAACCCATAGTTTTTCATGATCCACACAGTCACAGGCTTTATCGTAATCTATAAAGCATAGGCTAGCCTTCTTCTGAAATTCTTTGGAACATTCCAACAGCCAATTAGGTCTCAAAAGCCTTTCTGTTAGTTTACTATTGGCATATAAAAATGCAACTGATTTCTGGATAATAATTTTGTTATCTCTCTACTTTGCTGAATTCATTGATCAGTTCTAGTAGTTTTTTGGTGGAATCTTTGGGGTTCTCTATGTACAGTATGTCAGCTGCAAATAAAGACAGTTTTGCTTCCTCCTTTCCAATTTGGATGTCTTTTATTTTTACTTCTTGTCTGATTGCTATGGCTAGGACTTCAAGTATTATGTTGAATAGGAGAGGTGACAGTGGACATTCCTGTCTGGTTCCTGATCTTAAGGGGAACACTTATAGTGTTTGCTAGTTGAGTATGATGCTGGCAGTGGGTTTGTCATATATGGCCTTTATTATGTTTAGGTATGTTCCCTTCATTCCCACTGTGGTGAGAGTTTTTGTCATAAATGGGTGCTGGATTTTATCAAATGCGTTGTCATTTATTGGTATGATCATGTGGGTTTTATCCTTCATTTTATCTATATGGGGAATTACATTTATTGATTGGCAAATGTTGTACCAACCTTGCATTCATGGAATGAATTCCACTTGATCATGATGTATGATCATTTTGATATATTACTATATTAGGTTTGTTAATACTTTGAAGATTTTAGCATCTATGTTCATCAGGGATGTTGGCCTGTAATTTTCTTTCTTTTTTTTTTTTTGTATGTCTTTATCTGATTTTGGAATTAAGATAATGCTCCCTTGTAAAATGAACTTGGCAGCTTTTCCTCCTCTTGAATTTTAGTTTGAGAAGGAGAGGTTCTTCTCTGAATGCTTGGCTTGGTAAAATTCACCTGTTAAGCCATCTGGTCCAGGGTTTTTATTTGTTCAGAGCTTTTTGATCACTGCTTCAATTTCCCTAGGTGTAATCTGTCTGTTCAGATTTTGATTCTTCCTGATTTAGTTTTAGAGGATTGTATGTTTACAAATGTATCCACTTCATCCAGGTTATCCAATTTGTTGCAATATACTAGTTCATAATATTATCTAACAATCCTTTGTATGTCTTTGGTGTCAGTTGTTATTTCTCCTCTTCCATTTCTGGTTTTATTTATTTGGGTCCTTTCTCTTATTTGCTTGATGAGCCTAGTTAAGGGTTTGTCAAACTTGTTTATCTTTTCAAAGAACCAGCTCTTAGATTCATTGATCTTTTGTATCATTTTTTAGGCTCTATTTCAATTATTTCTGTTCTGATCTTTATTATTTCCTTCCTTCTACTCACTTTAGGGTTTAGTTTGTTGTTCTTTTTCAAGTTCCTTTAAGTGTAAAGTTAGATTTTTTATTTGAGCTTTTTCTTTTCTTTTCTTTTTTTTTGAGATGGGCCTGTAGTGCTATCAGTTTCCCCCTTAGGATTTTTTTTCCTGAATCCAACTTGACCACCCAGCATTTCTAGCGCCATGCAAGGTGAAGCCTTGCCGGCATCACCTTGAGCATCACTTTACTTGTGTGGGAAATCCGAGCAAAGGTCCTATATTTACTGCACTCCTTGGCATCTACTTTCTTGAAAATTGGGGTTTATATTGAACATTTCCAGGCTGTAGGCCACTGACTTGTTTTCCATATTTGTTGACATATTCTTGCTAAAATTTTGTCAGTTCAATCTTTGTGACTTGAAATAATTCTATCAGTATCCCTTATACCTGTTGTAATTTATTTCTTCTCAATACTTTCAAGGCAGTTCTTACTTTAATGTCTATTTTTCCTTCTTCTGACTTTTAAAAATTTACACATCACCATTTTATTACTTTGCTATAGAATCCTTCAAATAATTTATAGAATAAAAGGAATTTATAAATAAGGAAAATGATTAATGTATCTATATAAATGAAAAAAACTTGAATAATAATACCTCAATTAAGTTCCTTTACTTAATCATTCTCTTCAGATGTACCATAAAATTTTATAAATAACCTCATCACTCATGTACTTCTCATCTTTTTTTCCATAGAACTGTTTATAGGGTATTATAATAGTTTTGCCCACCCACTATACTGCCCCTTTAGGGAAATCTCAGAGAGATTTTTTCTAAGAGGTGGGTAACTTTTGACTCATAGAAAAGCTACAGGAGACATTAAAGGAAGAAAAAAGGAAAAAAAACTGTGAAGCAGAGACCTCTCAAAAATAAATGAAATGCCTTTAGGTTAGCAGAGTGATGGTAGCATCAAGGTAGCTTTGGGAGTTTAGAGGTAAAGTTGGGAAGGGGAGAGAATTATTCCTGGCAGTGATATTATATGTACAATTTGAAAATATTAACAATAAAAATGAATAAATAAAAATATTTATAAGAGATTTAATGAACTATAGGACTCATCTGAGATGTCTACTCCAATGGCACTGGCAGTAACAGTATGAGGCGCTGTGCTGAGAACTGTGAAGTTACATCTGGACTCAGCATGAACAAGTACACTGATTAACTAGCAACATGTTGTACATGAAGCCTAAAGGCGAGGGCTTAATGCTCCATATTTGCCACCCTGCTCTGTACATAATAAGGCAATAATAACAATGATGATGATGATGACAATGTTAGGTATCAGCTAGGGATGAGTGGCCATAGGGGAAGTAAAGGCAGGGCCCTCACCATTACCATCTAACAAAGAACTTAATAAAGGAGGCTAGAAGCAAGAGTAAGACATGTCTCACCGATAGACTCAGCAGTCCTGGGCTTGGCTTTATAACATTGCTGGGTGCCCTAAGCCTTACGAGCAACATAGCACGGGAGGAAGGGAGAGTCCTTGAGACTGTGCTCAGAAATGGGGCTTCCATATACTTCTTTAATGATCCTCTAAGTTTGCTGGCAGGAATTGTATAGGAAGGGGGGCAGTCCATGAGATTCTATGCTGGGAAAGGGAGCTTCTCTAACAACTTCACTAACTAGGACAAAGAGCCTTTACTAACTGAGAAAGAAAGCTTTGTAGCTGTACAGTATTCCCAAGGGAGAAGGAGGGCAACCTAGCTGAAGTATACAACCATTGAACCCCAACAGTCAGTGTACTAAGATTGGCTAAGTACCCACTTTAGCCTTGGCTCAAGTGTATAGAACAAACTCACTACCTTACTAATAAACTCACTAATGACATTCTTTATAAGTGGGGCATTTAGACTTGCCAGGTGCCTGCTTGCATCTTTGTGCCTTTATGTGTTTCATACATGAACATGCTTTCTCACTCCCACTGTATGTGTGTCTCTTGCTTGAGTTCATGTCTTGCAAGAGAGACAAGAACTCAGTCGGGGAAGGGAGGCCTCCTAACTTGGGTCTCTCTCCCCCCATCTGTAAGAATAAGACAATTTGCAGTTATTACAGCTGGTGAAAGTACAAGAAACATATACATATTCAATGAGAAGAAAAAAGTGATGAAATTCTTTTTCTGCTTTACTTATATATATTCATATACCTTTAAAATTTTTTCATACACATTCTAGAGTTTATTCCTCTGCTGACAACACCAAATGGCTTTCAAGGTCAAATTCTGGTAACTATTTCCAATGATATTTACTATCTTAAAAATGTTCACCCTTATATGTCAGTGATCTTTGCTGTGAAATATACCACCTCATGTTCTTGCTTCAAATAATCACAACCATTAACTGTGCTTATGAATTGCATTTGGGCAGGCTTCAGTCAGTATCTGGGGCAATACAAGGGCTGGGACTGGCTTGACTGCTGGAGCTGACTTTCTCTAAATTCTTGCTCACTTGTGTACCTGATGGGTGTTGCTAGCTGTCAGCCAGGAATTCAGCTGAAGTTGCCAGTCAGACACTTAGATGAGGCCTCGCTGTGAGGCTCTTGGGCTTCCTCGTGGCTGGTCTCCACGTGCAGGTGTTCCAGGAGACAGGACTGCACCTGCCAGGTTCTTAAGGTCTAGACCTGGAAACTGGAATCAGTCTGTTGCACTGTCATGGTCAAGTAGTCACAAAGTCCTGATTCAAAGGGAGAGGACACAGACACTACTCGAGGGAAGAAGTGTTAAGAGAATTCTGTGTTCATGTTTTAAAACTGACACACACTGAAACTATAAAAATGGCTGAGTAAGGGTCAAGAAAAGAAAGAGAAAAAAAGATACTAGAAAATAAAGGAAGTCATTCTATAGAGCATGGTGATTCAAGATACAAGGTGATTACGTAGAGGAAGCGTTAACTTTGGGAGCGCAAATAAAATAGGTGTTGGGCGTGTGTGATACACACCCAGTAATCTTCAGGATAAAAGATTTCGCCATATGTTTTGAACACTTAAAACAGTTTGTGACATAATAAAGGAAAACTTTATATATATCACATCTCAAATTGCATGAAGCTTTAAAATATAGGGTTGATAAGAAATCTAATAATGTAGAAACAACTTAGGAATAGTTTATCAGTACAAATCTATGCAAATTATATATTTTGAAGCCAAATATTATATTCATGAAGCCTACCATGAACTAATTATAATAATTTGTTTTAATACAACTCAAAATATTAGTCTTGTCAGGTTCTTCATCTTATCTAAGAAGCAAAGCTGTAAAATTATTATATCTGTTTGAGATAACAAATAACCAATAGTTTTTATTCTCTTTCTATACTGAGTTCTAGTTCAATCAACTCATATAACACTATTAGTTAATAAAACTGAAAGTCAATATTTCCTGACTTATTATGTTTTAGCAATTATTCTAACTGCTTTACATATATTAACTTATTTAATGCTCAACATTAATATTTCATTTTTGCTAGTGACGAAACTGAAGCAGAGAATTTCAGTGATTATTTAAAATCACTCAGCTGGTAAACAATAAAGCCAAAACAGAGGCAGTGTGACTCCAGAGCTCCAAATCAAACCCACTACAGTCTGTAAAAGGGAAAGAGTATCAGTACCCACGATTGAAAAAACATTCCTGGGGTGGGCTGGGGAGGAAAGTGCATACATGCTGGTGAAAAATAGAATACTTCCAGACTCCGCTCTCCCCCACCTTCCTCCATGTGCTTGTTACCAATCACCACACCCATCAGGCCTTCTAGGGGTAACCACTATCCTGAGTTTTATGGCAATTTTTGTTTGCTTTTATTTATACCTGGTCCAACTATGCATCTACTTTGGTAGATAAATGTTTGGTAGATACTATGTATCTACTTTGGTAGATACATAGTTGGTATACAATATATATTAGTATAGTTGGTATACAATATATTAGTTTCAAGTGTACAACATATTGATTCTACATTTATATGTTAAAATCTATGATGTGATTATCACACTACATGTAGCAGCCATTTGTCACTGTGCAAATTATCACACTGCTATTGACTATATTTGACTTTTCACCTGTCCCTTCACACACTCCCACTCCCCTCTGGTGATCAACAGTTTGTTTTCTGTGTCCATGGGTCTGTTTTTTTCATTGTTGTTTCATTTGTTTTGATTTTTTTAAAATTCCAATATGAGTGAAATTACACTGCATTTGTTTTTCTCTATCTGGCTTATTTAACTTAGCATGACACCCCCTAGGTCCATCCATGTTGTTACAACTGGCAAGATTTTAATTTTGGGGGGGGGGGGGTGTGAGTGATACTCCATTGTATATGTATACCACATCTTTTTCCATTTCTCTACTGATGAACACTTGGGTTACTTCCATATACTGGCTGTTTTAAGTAGTGCTGCAATGAAGAGATGCATGTATCTTTTTGGATTAGTGCTTTTGTTTTCTTTGGGGAAAAAAAAGAAAACGCATTCTTCATTTCCCGAAAACAATAGTTTCCATATATTCTGTAAAATCAAGCTGGATCATTTCATAAAAAAATGACAAATAGTAGGATGAAATAAAACTTGACTATTTCTCAAACTCCATCTCTTCTGAAACAGGAAGCAGGCCACAGAAGTATAAATCTAAAGAAAAGAAGTGAAAATAAGAGAAACACTTGTAGCTTATAGAGCTTTCCTGTCTCACACCACCTTCGAGCAAACAAAGTAAGAGTCACTGTTTGTCCAGGATCGAATATAGACACTATGGAGGACACAATACTTTTAACAACAGATGAAACCATCAATGATACCCGACAAAACTTCTATTGAATGTGGTTATAAAAGATCCATTTGTAGTTCTCAAAGGGTTAAACCTGAACAAAGTTCCATTTTATTCCACTTAATAAATATCAAAGTTAATTATTCTTAGACAAGGGATCTGCTTTCAAGAATATGATAAACATTCAAGATTCACAATCTGCTTTTTGTTTAACACGATCAAATATCAGAAAACCTAAATAAAAAGAAATTTTTTAGGAATAGGTTTTTAAATGCAAATTAGAGAGAAATTAACTGTGAGTTGTCAATTGTAAGAATGTTCCTATATAATTAATCTCCAGTTCAGTAATGGAAAATTCTAAACTTTTAACTTAACCCTTTAAGGCAGAGATTCTCAACCTTTTACATCTCTTGGCACACAAACTAATTACTAAAATTGTGCAGCACACCAACAAATATACGACAATTTTTGCCAACCTGACAAAAAAAGTAATTATTATTTTGATTCATCACACTGGATGGCAATTGTTGTGTTCACTGTTGTCATTTTTTTTTTTTTTTGAGAATCTAAGGGGAAAAGAGGTCAGTGCCCGTGACTTAATAGTCAGGTATTGCATGTTTTAAAAATTCTTCCAATATAGAGGTTGAAAATGGCTGCTTTAAGGGGATGATTAATTGGAGCAGCGAGTGCCCAGGAAGGCATGGCCTCCCTGTCCCCATTATCTGTTTTCTTAAAAGAAGACTTAATATATGCACTGTTCTACCTGGTAAAGATAGATAGAGATGATCTACAGAAGTTTAAACCAAACACAGTCCAGCAGAGAAGGCAGACAAGAACATCCAATTTTGTAACAGTGTAGTAGTAAGTTCTATAACATGGATATGCAAAGGGAATACAGAGCATTAACTCAGTCTTACAGAAGATAAGTAAGACTTCCGAGAAAAGGTGACAACTGAAATGACTCTTAAAGAATCAGTAAAATTTAACTGGGAACAAGAACAAAACACCATGGCTCTGAAATAGTAATTTTGACCACTTACATTTGATGTTCTAGTAGAGCTCATCACAGTTTCATGAACGTGGCCAAGAACTATCAGATTAAAATCAAAAGCATATAAATCACATGATTCTCAATATTCCTTCCTCCTTATTTTCTTTTGCCCTGTATTTTTTTTCCCAGCAAACATTCAAAGTGTCTTTTATGACCTAGGTACCCTTTTAGGCAATAAGATACATTGAAAAACGTAAAAATAAATTTTAAAAAACCTCTCTGTAATGTTTTTAGGCAAGTTGGAAATCAATTTTTTTCTCATAAACATAAAAATTATCTTTTAAAAGTTTAGCTGTCATCCTGAATTATCTTTAGAATAAAATGGCGGATAACAAAAAAAGATGATCAAACACTGGCTCACACCTGAAAGCAGAAATATATCCTCAAACTCCAGAGACTGAGGAGGAAGAGGCAAGTGGGTTGGGAGTAGCTCTGTTTAGTCATTCATAAATATTTACTGACTGTAATCAAACAATTTATATCCAGAATATATCATGATATATCAGATTATATCATGATTCCTTCAAATAAATAAGAAAAATATAACAATCAGGAAATGGAATAAACACTTAGTAGACAGACACTTCACAAAATAAGAAATTCAAGTGGCTAATAAATGACAAGCTATAAAATTTTTCTGGTAATTAGAAAAATGCAAATCAGTACAGAAGTAAAATAAGTTTGTCTAAAATTAAAAAGTCTGACAATATCAAGTATTGGTAAGAAGGCAGAGCAAAGGGAACTCATACACTGCTGGTGGGAAACGAAACTGGTACGATCGATTTGGAAAAGGTGAACATTGCCTGGTGAATCTGAAATTATATACACCTATGACACAGCAATTCTACGCTTAGGAATGCAGTTCAGAGAAGATCATGTACAAGCACATCAGGATACAGACTTTTATAGGAATGTTCAGAGCAGCCTAGCAGAAACGTTTACAATAACACTGCAGTATGTTCATGTAATAAAATATTACATAGCACAAAATCAACACACTACAGCTACATGCAAATCGGTGAATCTTTAAGAACAATGTTGAGAAAATGAAGACTTAAGAAAACATATACTCCATGATTCTAGTTCAAAACAGACAAAATTTAACTACAGTGCTTAGTAAGGTGGTAAAACTATTAATAAAAGCAAGGAAGTAATTATCATAAAAAAGAGGAAGGAGGTAGTTATGACAGAAAGGAGAATATGAAAGCTTCTGAGGTGCTGGCAAAATGCTGTTTCTTGATCTGGGTGGTGCAACAGGCATATGCTTCATAATAACTTGGTGATTAGAATGCTTACATACTTTTCTCTATATTTCATATTATAAAAGGTCAAAAAGAAAAATACTAAGGGGAACTGTGAAATGCCGAACAGCTAACAATGAAAATGAGATGAATGAATTCAAGAAGACAGTCATTTACTGAGCACCTTCAACATGTTAGGAACCACACCAGGCGTTGGCTACATGGTTCGCAAAAGAGACACAGACTGACTCTGTCTCAGAGGGCAATGTCAAACAATCACGAAAATCGTATTTCATTAAAAACCGGCTGACTGCTATGAAGGAAAAGTTCATAGTGATTCGAGAGATGGTGACACGATGCGATGTTGGGCATCAGGGAGGCTTCCTTGAGGTACAAGATTTAAGCTGAAACCTTAATGAGTCTAAATGAATAATCAGTGTAAATTACATGTTTTGGGTAGCAGTAGCACAAGCAAACCGAGGAACTAAAAGCAGGCCCTTGTGGTTTGGACTTCAGTAAAGAGTGGTCCAAGATGAGGCTGCAGAAGTAGACATGGAAACATCAGGAAAACAACTTAGCCACATTTAAATTTGATCCTAAGAGGAAATGGAAGGCATTGTAGAATTCTGTGCAGGAGACTGACAGGTCCCCCTTTACAGTTGAAGATCATTGTGGATACTCTTTCAGGAACGGGTTACAGAGGCCAGGACTGTGGACAGATGAGTGAGAAAGCTACTGCAATGGTACAGGCAAGAAATGCCTGGCATAGAGTAAAGGCAGCGAAAATGGGATTAGAGGAAAGATTAAAATGTATTTTAGAAAGCTACGGAGTATACTGATAAAAGAAATGTGGCAGGTGAGGAACTTGCCAAACTGCTGTTTTGAGCAACTAAAATGATGTAATGGAGGAACAATAAAAGAAGAGCAGCAAAGGAGGACGGAGGCAGGAAACTAAAAGAATTCAGGACAGTCTTGCTTGCGTGACATTTAAGTAGAGATGACAGAAGTGAGCTATGAAAGTCTCAGGTCCAGAAGGGAGGTACGGGCTGGCATTAGGAGTTGTTGCTCACAGATAACACCAGAAGTCCTGGGAATGCATGAGGTTACTCAGGATGAAAATACAGAGAGGGGAAAAACGTGAGTACAGACACATTCCATGAGGAACACTTAGGAATCAGGCACAGAAGGAGACTGAGAAGCAGCTTATTCATTGAAGAAGGGACACACTGTTGTTAGGTGTCCTCCATGCACATAAGAACAATATGTGGCATGGAGGACAATTATCTGGTTAATGAACCTAGCCTCTCCATATAGTGTAAGTATGAAAGATAGTCTGAGTTAGTATAATGATCACATATGGAAAATACTGACAACTTATTTTCTGAATACTGATTATGTAAACTTCATACTTTTATGCAAGAGGCAAACAATATCCAGAATGGAATTCATCCTTCCTCAACCCTGTTTATTAGTTTATGCTTCCTCTACCTGGTTTAATATTACCTAGAGAGCTTTACTTCTCCTATATTCATTTTTGTAACCTATATGTTTGTAAATTCATAAACAATATTTTTCCTTTGCCCTGCATTATTTTTTATTATGACCGTAGTTCTAGTTCTTGCTACCTAAAGCATAGCTCAGATCACATTATTCTCTTGTGGATACAGGCAATATTTTCAGAAAGCTGATGAGCCTTAATGAGCACCTATTGGTGCTACTCAGTCTTAAAAAGTGAGAGGTATGTTATTAAACAAATAGGTAAACTGCTCCTATGGAACTCACTCATGGAGTCTGATGCTAAAACACTAATCGGGCATAAAAGTATGTTAGAGAATAATGAGTGCTATGAAGAAAAATAAAGTAAATGAATTATGAAAGACAGAATAATCAAACATGTCTGTCTACCTACAACTATGCCTCCATCAAGTCTCATGTATACCTGTATCTGTTGCTTCTTCTGTATTGTATTATAGTCCTTTCTTCTGGGCTGTAAACTCTGGGAGGCTGGGATTATGACTCTTTGTATCCCTCTTTCACCCTGCATATATGAGGACTGTCCAGAAGGTATTTAGCCATGTAATATGAGAAATAGAGACATTTATTTAATTAAAAGATAAAGATAAAGGAAACATTGTACACAGGACAATCATGCCCAAGTTCCCTTCAAAGTAGGCACCTGGGACCTCACGCAGTTTTCCCAATCACCACCAACTGCCCCTTTTTATTTTGCTGAATCTCACTGATGGTCTGAAATCTCCTTCCTTTCAAAGATGATTTTAGTTTTGGAAAAACCAAGTAACAGGGTGCCAAATCTTGGCTGTATAGGGGCTGAGTTACTTGAGTGATTTGATGTTTCACCAAAATCTCTGCATGAGATATGATGCATGCGTAAGTGCGTTGTCCTGATGAAGCTGCCACTCACTGGCTGCCCATAGCTGCGGCATCCCAAATCATCCAAATAGTTTCCATGGAGGAATGTTTGAACTTCATGCAAAATTTGATGCAGATTCATTGTTCTACTCACTCATTTTGATTGCGACAGCCACACAGTACACATGCTCACTCAACAGCATTTACTGTCCCCACTGACTCGTACTGTGAAGTCATCATTGTTCACACATGCGCATTTCTGTCCACTCTCCTTGGCTGCCATATTACATGTATGTCATGTGAGCCGTTCTTGTTATATTAACCATGGCTGGACTTTTTCTGGACAGACCTGGTATTTAATGCAAATGAACCACTTTTTACTAGTGATCAATGCTCCTAAAATACAAAGAAAGCTTAATTTACTCCAAATTACTGGTAATAATTAAACTGTAAATAAACTCTCTAATTTGCTCATTTTTTTTCCTGCTATGGCTATTTTCCTCTGGTTATTCCTTAACCATGATACATGGTCTTAGTAATGCTTATGAATCAATTAACATTTTTCAAGGTAGCAAATCACACTGTGTCTGCATCGCCACTTTGGTTGTCTGGCTAGATGAGCTGTCATCTTTATCAAGAGGTACATTCTGTCACTATTGGCTAAATTTAGCAAGGTAATAAATTGTGCTAATGTTTACTCTTTGATTTCTAACTATAACTGCTATATTTTTAACATGCATTTGATGGCTGAAAGTCCCTAAAAGTGACAGTTAAGTAAATAAATTGTAAGGATGAGAAAATAAATTTTAATACTGGCACAATTAAGCAGCTGCTCAAAGCATCTAAAGTCAGTCTCACATGGGAAGCCTATTTTGAAAAAGCTTGTTGGGATATTGTTATCCTTCACTGACCAATCCGGACCTCTGACACAATGTCATTTCACTGATAAGAAAGCTGCAACACAGAGTGATTCTTTAACATGTAAAAAATTATATGGGCAATGAAAAGCAGATCTAGGATCAGAATTCAGGACAGGTGTCTATTGTCCTGCCAGGATTCTTTTCACTCTCTCTTGCATTTCTGAAACTGGGCCTCCACAAAATCCATGACATAGGGCAAATAAGACCAAAAGATGTGTTGGTAAGCAAAATTATAGAGGATTACTTCAGGATTTCTTAAAACTGAAAAGTATGCTAGTATAATGCTGAGATTCTCTAGAAGTCGTATGTAGGATTTTCCAATGTTTTTGCTGGTGGTTCTCTCCCACCCTCTCACACACAGAACTCTTAACAAAACAACACAGAAGTTAGTTTGGGAACTTAAATCTGCCTCCTTTATTTTCAACTTATTTGACTTCATTGAAACCATAAAAAGAAGCCCAGAATGCAGAATTTACATATCATAAATAATCTGTGAATGATTTTACTTATCTATCAAATAGTGTTAGTTGTGAGGCAAGTATTAATTTCTAGTTAGTGATAGGTCCGATCCTATGTGGTATTTTAGTCACTTAACAATATTGGTCATTGCATGTGCATTTCTACACATATAAAAATAAACTCTATGTGTTTTAGTTATACAATAACGCAAATTAATAGCATATTTTTAAATAGATCATAGTGAGTATTTAAAAACATCCACATTCCTAAAGTTAATGTTCTATTCCCATTTCAGATGAAGGCAAATGAAATCTGCATTTCTGGCAAATATGTTTAAATTTTAATTCTTCCTTTGACAACAGGAATATTTGATTTCAATTGCTTTAAAACAAACTCTAAAAATCAGTAACAAAAAGGATGAAGTAGTTTTGAGAATGTGTTAAAAATAGGTACTAAAATGCTACTGGTTATACAGGATCTGTTGTGAATAGGTCAGCTCAAGGTCCCAGGTAAACATCTTGTTTGTGTCCTAAAGCCTTGTTTTCTGCATGCCTCGTACTCTCAGTAGGGTCCTCCTACTCTGCTCTAAACATCGGGCCACTGCACCCTATCGATCTTCTTTAAATCTCCAGAATAATAAATTTCAAGGCAACACAGCAGAAGCCGACTAAAGCCCTTTAATTACATCACTGCTGAAAGGAAATCATTGATCAATGGCATTATGGGAAAATAAACTGCCCCCCAAACCAGATCAAAGTCAATAAACTAGCTGACTAGCTGCCCCATTTGGGACTCTGCTAGATTAGTGCTCATGGACAAGCAAAAGAGCTGATTCTAACACATGCTGCTTACTGTCTTTTTGAAGCTCTCCCTGGCAGGTGTCATGCTCTGAGCATGGTTTTTGATTACTCTAATTAAATATAATATTATCAACAGATCTTCATATTGATCCTTAAAATCACCCCTTCTAAATGAAAAATTAAAAGCCTAGAGAGAGGGCCTCATAGGGTACCAGGTTATTTTAATGATTTTACTCCTTTATCAATTTCTTCATTTAGTATTATTCAGTATTTATCAATATCAAGGTACGAATTAGCTTAGGAATTTTAATATACAAGATAATAATTTTGTAATTTGCTCTTCCTGAATTAATTTTTGTTTGTTTGTTTACATGATGTTACATTCCTTGGTTAAAGTCTAAATAAACATTTTTTCCTATTAAGTGCTGCTAACTGTGCTGGTACTATCTTTTATTGATGGTATTATGTAAGTACATGTAAATACAAACATTTAACACAATATGGCAAAGAATTCTTTTCCCTTAGGTAATTAGTTCAGAAAACTATGAAAGCATTTTAAGAAAATAATTTTGTAACAGCTTATAAACTTCTGTTTATAGTTTTCAAATAGGCAAGATTATTTAAGTATTAAAATCCTATTAATTCTGCATGTAGATTTCAAAATATTTTCTTCTGTTTGATTAGGGATAACAATCTGCAAAAAAAAATTGAAAGCCTCAAATCTCTTTTCAAAAAAGTAAGTATAAATTTATAACATGTAAATATTTACAAACTTATTGACACTTCACTTCTCATGTATACATTTTAGGCACTTTAATATATAATAATAAAATATGATATCTTTTGAGAATGTTGAGACTAATGTAAATTTAAGAATGTACAAGGGGAAACCTAAAATATCATATACAATGACTTATTTATGGGTATTATTTTAGCCACTCTACCCAGTAAAAGCTAATAGCCATGCCTTCTTCCCATTCTACATTTCTTCTTATTCATTCCCTATTCCCTCAGGTGGTTCTCATTGCTAATGCCCAAATGGCATCAACCTGTTGTTTAGCACATCTATGAAAAGGCTAGCCTGCTGGCTAATTTACCAAGGGATTAAAGCCCTGAAACCACTTCAATCTGCTACTTTGTTTCCATGTAAAAGCCTCACCCATGACACTGGTTCCCTCATGTTAAAATTGAAAATCTTTTTTTAAAAAAGCAAAACTCAACATAAGAACTGTTTAAGAGAGAAATTGTATGCCGCAAATAATACCCTGTACCTGTGAACAGTGGTATAAAGTTGTGTGCAGCTGGTCAAGTACTGCATTTTACATTAAAAAGAATGTGAGGTTAAATGTTTACAACTGCCTAAATTTAATAGAGTGAACACAGGCAGGCACCAATGGTGGCATGAAGGGGATGAAGATTATTGTGAGACTGTGGATATAGTTTATCGCTACGGCATCACATTTAATTTAAACTCACATTTGTGGGCATTCCGTTGAATGACAAAAGATTATGGTAACTGTATTAATTCACCCTGGAAAATGAGGTTCCAAAAAAACAAGTAACTCTCTGAGTTTCTGATTTAATAACAAAAATCTAAAAATTCATTCATTAGTCTACAATAATAAAAATTGGTAAGTACACATAGCAATTAATTTTTCTATATGACAAAATCTGCTAGTTCTATTTTTAATTAGAATAAGCTTTAAGTTGATACATTTATGCAAAAAAATCAATATTTTTTCCTGTTCTTTTAAAGTTAATCCTTTATAGTCCAGTAATAATGGTAGAGATATCTTCCTTGAATGATTTCTTTACTCCAAGATAACTATTATAATAGCACAAAATCTGTGCTAAGGGGCCATTAAAAGAGTGGAAAAGAAATCTTTATGTTTTTAAGGGTATTTATTACCTAAGTTGAGTAACAGCAAAGAAATGTAGTGAACCCATGCTTACGTCTTACTGAAAAATAAATGACTAAAATGCAAGCACATATTCATTACATCCTTGCTCTACTTCAGTAAATCTGTCTTACCAACAACTTTAGGGGTATGAGAATTAAAGTAGGACTGTATATTAAAGAAGGTAAGTTTCTATTTTAAAGTAATCTCATTTTTGTTTAAAAACTTTTCCCAGTCAAGAACAAATTTCAGTAAATTTACAGACAACCCATTATTTCACAATATTTCACTGATGTTTATTTATTATGACACTGAGAAGTGAGGGAGAAAAAGCACAATGACAAAGCAATCGACACAATAAGAGCTAAATTATGAAGTTTATAGCTTACAGTAGTGACCTGGGATAGGTCATTCACAGGAGACAAACACTGGTTCTCTTTCCATTTCTTTACTGTCGTGACCAGTGTCCCCTGTATCTACTGGTGCCAATGGCGCAGACTGGCCGGAATGAAAAACAATGCCAGCAATGGATGTGTCAGTGCCAAAGGCTTAAGAGAAAATAAATGCGCTCAAAGCAAGGGTTCTGTGTGATATTCAAATTCAAAGCACTTCACATAAGGACAGGACACTCAAGGTCCCATTTCAATCACGATTTTATTAGAGGGACAAATATGAAATTCTGACTACCAATAAAAATACTGAATTGGATGCACTTCTCTGCAGAATTCATGGCCTTGAATGATATTCTGCAAGCTGTCACCCCCAAGGACCATAATGGATTTGTCTTTGGAGAAAAATGTTTAGAGTATGAATTACCATATATTTTATATAAGTTTTCACATTTTAAATCAAGAAATAAATTATTATTCTTAGTTGACATTTATTGACAAAACTCACATTAAGTGGAATTTCAAAAAGCCCTCTAATCATTTTATAATTAAATATATTTTAAGCACTTGTTTTCTACCAAAACTAATATAAATTTCTTTCTTATACTGTATAACAGGTTGGCATATTAAATTTTATGAGGTCCAAATTAACAATTGAACAAAAATCTCTTAAATTGCTCATAAAATATAAACACATGTAATCAATACTATTAAAAACAATAGCTTCAAGTTTAGCCTTTAAGCAATAGAAAAAATTGTTTATTGATTTTTCCTTTATTTTAAATAAGTCAAGCAAAAATATTAAGTAGAAAAACAAGATGGTTTTCTAAGTTTATATTCCTATTGGAGTATATTTCCTAAAAAGAAAATTCTTGAGGTATCAAACAACTGCTAAATTTTATTTCTGATTAAAATAAAGTTTGAAGTAAACAGATACATTACTGATCATGTCCTTCTTATTTTTATCTTCACAATAATACCCCTCTTTTTATTTTTTCTACTTAGAGAAAAAAATCAAGAATAAACAATACAATGGAGAAAAATTTCAACCAACCCCCATAATTCACCAAACCCAGGCTGCTTCTGTGTCTCTAAAAAAGGAAGCAAGACATTGGATGCAAAGCTTCAAGGAACTATTATTACACGCTTTTCCAGTCCATTAAAAGAAAGTAATTTAATCAGTTTATAGTTTCTCAGGAAAATCTCATTCAGAGAAATTTTATTGCCAGCTATCTAAATAGTAAATACTTATTATCCTCTCAAAATGAGTTTTTGCTTGCCAAGGGCAAACCCATTGCTGTTATTGTAGAGCTCTGTCAGAGAAACTAGAAGTTAAAAAGGTTATAAAGATACCATTAACGTCATGGGGCTGTCTTGTCGGGACTCAAAAATGCTTAGTAATTGAGGGTTTTATTCCAAGTGTATTAGCACCCATATAAACAGCATAGTTAATATAATGCTTTAGGCTTTATTTTGTTATAGCCCAGCAAAATCACCTACAAACAGCTGAATACTGCAAATGTATCTGCTGGAGAGCACAACCCATTTTATCATCTGGTTCTAGCTTGAGTCTCCGAAGAAAATGTCAATAACGTACACACAGCTTAAAGGCAAATCTAGATCCAACCAATGAGAAAAACAGAAAAAGTAAAAATGGTGACTAACTGGTCCTGACAATCTGTGCCTTTGATAAAGGTAGGAGGGTAAGCTAAGGGCAAATGCTCTTTATTTAATTTACACAGTCTAATGTAAAAAGAAACTTCCTATGACATAGCTTATATTAATGTTAACTAATACACAAAATTATGATTACAGTGAAATAATAAGAAACATAAAATAATTCTACTTCTTTCATATTCCTTGCTAACACATTGATGATTTACAGAAATAAAATAATCTTCTGTGCTAATTTTCTGATTTTGGAGCTATTGGACTAACTACACAGAAAACAGTCTAGTAATTTTTTTTTAATTTAGGAAATACATTAATAAAACTCTTGAAGTTATTCAAGAAATTATTCAACTTCTTGAAATTGACTGTTAGAACTGATGAATATTGATTATACTGTACCTATACTTCCTTCTCTTCAAATTATTGTCAGTATAAATATGAATACATGAATACACACAGTTTATAAAAAGTAGCCTGATGAGGGACTGATGTCCTGCTTCCAATTAATCATCTAGGAGCAGAGAATTAGAGGGAGAAGCTCTCAGTAAGGTATCTTCTGACTGGGGAAGAAACTGGATTGTCAAACTTTTTTTTCTTTATTAAAAATATATTTTATTGACTATATTATTATAGTTGTCCCATTTCCCCTTCTTTATTCCCCTCTGCCCAGCATCCCCTCCCACCGCATCTTGCCCACCCCAGTTCATGTCCGTAGGTCATATATACAAGTTCTTTGGCTTCTCTATTTCCTATACTATTCTTAACCTCTCCTGTCTATTTTGTAACTACCATTTATGCTTCTTATTCCCTGTACCTTCGCCCCCCCCCAACTCTTTCCCCCACACCTCCCCTCTCACAACCCTCCATGCAATCTCCCTTTGTGTGATTCTGTTCCTGTTCTAGTTGTTTGCTTAGTTTGTTTTTGTTCTTTTTTTTTTTAGGTTCAGTTGTTGATAGTTGTAAGTTTGTCACTTTATTGTTCATATTTTTGATCATCTACGTTTTCTTAGATAAGTCCCTTTAACATTTCGTTAACTCCTTGGTTATTGGACTTCCACATGGTTCAAATTTTCTGGCAGTTTTAGTCAATTTTTTGTTTTTAAATTTGTCGTTGTCCTTCTTTTGGTTGTGGCAGGAGGCAAAGTGTATCTACCTACGCTTCCATCTTGGCCAGAAGTCCCCAGAATGATCAAACTTTAAGAGCAGCAACTGTCAAGTAAATAATGGAAGCACAGAAATAATTAAACTGGCTCCAGTTACTCAAGATAGATTCCTTTCATACAAACAAGCCTGCTGGGGAATTCCCTTCTGCCTTCAAAGCCCAGATTCGGTATCATCTCCGCTCACTGTTCCTAGACTACTTCCACTATTCTTTTTCTTCTACACCTGTACAAAATTCTGTTACAGTGAGCGTTTTCAGATAGGGAGTATAAACTATTCATTTCCATATAGGTAGTACCTGTCACGTTATCTACACATATGGTAAGGTTTAAAAAAAATGTTCACTAAATTGGCAGTTAAACCATGATATTATTCAAATTGAAATTCAAGGTGATTTGTTCTGATGAACTGGCCAAAGACCTTAACACGTAGTTTTCAGTGGATCACTACACTTCTATTTATTATACACAATTATTAAACATGAACAGCTTACATATCACAACTTACATATTAAGTATATTACTTGCAGGAAAATCTGCATGTAGTCAGTAGTATTCTAGTAACAATGTATGGTAGGAGATGGATACAAGGTTTACCAGGATAATCACTTAGTAAGTTATATAATGTTTAATAACTGGGGTGTACACCTGAAACTAATATTTTACTGTATGTCAATTGCAACTAAAAAATAAAAAATGATAAAGTAACAATAATAAAGTGATGCTTCTGAAATCTGTACACTTAGTTAACTTTATTAAATGTCTTATTTGCTAATAGGAAAAACAGTTGCAAGTACTGATCTTAAAGTAACTACACAAATGATCAATCCTTTAGTTTAGGTAGTAAAGCGAATACTCAGAACATGCCATTTATTAACCAGTTTATTTTACCTCTCACACGTGATGCAGACACTGGCCCGCAGTGTCCGTGTCATTATGGATGAAATGAGACATTCACACAGACGACCCAGTCCAGTGGAGGAAAAGGGACAGCGTGGGTTTTCTCTCAAGGGGAGCAAAAGGCTTGGCCCTTGCCATGACCGGCCTTTATTGGGTTTCTCGGCACAGTACATGATGGTCCTCATTTACTATGCACAGGCTCGCTTTAGGTTACCTTTTACAGAAAACGAAGGAGCCAATGCTGCTAATTACATCACAGAAGAGGGATATTTGCAAATGAAAAGGTAAAAGTGGTGACACTCCACTTTTGGACCTGTTACACTCATCCTTGGAAGGTTTAGCATGGATTTTAGGAAGTTACTTTGCAGTAAATGTCCTCAATTCAGGGTGAGGGAGTTTTTCAGCAAGAGCATGACTCAAAGTGGCCTAGGCACATTGTAGGCCTGATTCCCCATGGGAGGACCTATCCATGGGCATGGGTCCTATGCATTGGAACTTACTTTCCACTGGGAGCTGGGCCCACACCATGCAGAATGGACTCCTACACACACACACAATCTAATCTCTACCCAGACATTCTCCTTTCCTATTCCAAACCATAAGTAAATAAGTAAATGAACAACCAAACAAACAAAAAAGAAACACATGGTGAGGGGAGCTTTTTTATGGTGCCACTTTGGAAATACATATTTCTCTACCGGTGAGGCTGAGGGGCTGTTGTAGGTAGAGACAGGCAAAGGGGCTCTCTATCTGACGACACTCCTTTTCTCTAAAAATTTGATCAGAGAGCAATCATGAGACATCTTCGCCAATTATGACTCTCTAGTACAACTTTACAAAAGAATACCAAATTCTAGTATTTGCTGGCAAATCTGATGAAATACCGTTTTGAAGTTCCATCAGTTAGAACAAGGTTAGTAAATTACAATGGGGTCCCCCCCAAACTGGAACTCACTTATTAAAAACTGTGTATTTATTCTTACATTTAAACTTCAGTCACCTTCAAATACTCTCCATTTGATGAAGTACACCTATCGAGATTTTTTTTTTCCATTGCTCCAAACAGGTTTGAAATTCATTGATTCTGCTGTCTTTTAGTGCTTCTCCTATTTTTTTGTTTCTCTTCTTCCACACTGGGAAAATGTTTCCCTTTGAGGACTTTCATTCCGGGAAATGAAAAAAAGTCACTTGTGTTGGGAACCACTCTGCCTGGTTTCAGAAGCTGTAACCCCCCCATGGCTGAGTGAGTGAACTTGGACCATAAGCCACTAAGGATACAAAAGCTTATCTCCCTAGCAGGGGTGCCACTTCTGCTCCTTTTACTTCACCCTGCCTGGCCCCCAATGCTTGATTGGTTAACCAACGATGGGTAAGATTCCCCAAGGGGGGAACGACCTAAGACAGGCACGATCACATGGAGGCCCCAGGGAAGGACTTGGGGGGCTATAGCAAAAGCGGGTGATGGATTCTTGCCCCTTGGCTTTGACAAAACCTGAGCCCTCATTCTGTCTGCAAGAAGTCTCCTGATCTCTTGGCTGGCTTACTTCCCTGCCTGACTGAAGCCTGAAACAATACTGGTGGTAGGTACCTTGTCCTGTGCTGGAAAGGGCAGGTTCACTAGGTCCATCAGACCTAAGAAAGAATATGTAAAATTCTGGGAAACCTGCTTTGTTTAGAACGCTGTCAATTAAATGATAAGGGTCCAAGCAAGAAGTGAATTTGTCCCTCAAAATTTTATGGCTCTTTTGCTATCTGACCCTGAATCAAAATAGGCCCTCAGAATTCTTTGTTATCTATTATTTAATCCTTACTGCCTGACAATGATTAATGAGCTTTACCTGTATTCTTGTGCAAACAAACCCAATAACAGCCACTCAAGGCAAGGGTCAGGGCACTCTCCCCTTGAGAGAGTAGCCATGCCATCCCTTTCCCTCCACTGGACTCAGTAGTCCATGTGAATTTGTCTTGTGTCTCGGACACTGTGGGACACTGCTGTGGACACTGTGGGCTGGTGTCTGTGTCACACTTGGGGTGAGATCAGGTGAATATGGATGGTCAGGCATGGGACTCATGCTGGTTTTGGTTAAAAAGTGCTGAACACTCAGTATAGTGTAGGCAGGTGTGCTCATAACTCACCCATCATGAAATGGGCAAAGGTGTTGAAAGAGTCTTTAAAAAAAATTTACTGAAGCCAACCACAGCCTCTTGCAACGCCAGCTGGTGTTGATACAGATGGTTCCCCAGAGCACTCATCTTGCGAGGGAAGCCTGACTACAAGGGGCCTGCCCTCTAGAAGATCGTTCTGATTTTTCCTGGGTCCCCGTCTAGTAATTGTGGACATCCTTTATTGATGTTTTATCTTTTTCTTATTATTATATTTTTAAGGAAGACTGTTTGACTATCTAGTTTTTTTCACTTATTCTTCCCTAATTTCTCCAGTTAGAAGTAATCATTCTTTCTATAACCCTTTATCCTTACCCATCATTTGTACAATAACTCTAGCTTATATATAGTTTTATGTCTGTTCCTCCAATCTGACCACAAACCTCCAGGGTTAGGATCATATCGAAGATGAATTTTGTCTCCCATAATGCCTGGTAAGTTGTCAAAATATATCTACACTTTATTATCGAGTCCCAGTTATGTTGCAATTTTTAATCAATGAGACCTTTGACAAGTCCTCTAACTTCTCTAAGCCTCATTTCCTCATGTTTAAAAATGAGAATATTAATATCTGTACTCCTTATTTCATGACAGTATGTGAGAAACATGAGAATATATGGGGACGCATTTTGAAAATGAAAACAATACAAAAATGTAGAGTGATATTACGCTAATATATCAAAGATTACTCTTCTATTCCAATGCAAATATGTTAAAGTTCACTATATTGTTTAAAGAGAGTTCATTATGTGTAGGAATACATTTTTGAAAACAAATAATTTATCTATAATTTTAATGAAAACCAGAGAAAAATTAATGCATATAAGAAACTTTTACATTAACGTTTGGTAAAATACATCTATTTAAGTAAGCATAGGAAGCTTCACTAGCACTCAGCTAATGCCTGACAAATATTAACTAGATTATTGTGCTAGGTGAATACCACTTCCCAATACAGTTATTTACTTCACTGATGATGTCTTCATACTTATTTGGCACTTCAAGCTCATTAAACAAAACTTCTCAACCTGCCAAAATGATAAAAAGAATGCACAGAAGCATAATCTATCATCACGGCTATTTTCAGGGTGTGCATGTATGCATGTGTGTGTATTAACGTCTTTGAGATGTCTTAAGAACCTCTAGTGAGGACGCATGCATGGTCATCTCATTTTGAGAAGGCTCATTTCACAAAACATCTGTATGTCAAATCAAGATTTTTAAAAATCATATATATATTTTTTAAAGATTTGCTCTCAGCCCTGGCTGGCGTAGCTCAGTGGATTGAGCGTGGGCTGCGAACCAAAGTGTCCCAGGTTTGAGTCCCAGCCAGGGTACATTCCTGGGTTGCAGGCCATAACCTCCAGCAACTGCACATTGATGTCTCTCTCTCTCTCTCTCTCTCTCTCTGTCTCTCCCTCCCTCCCTTCCCTCTCTAAAATAAATAAATAAATAAAATCTTTAAAAAAAAAAAGAAAATTTACTTAAAAAAAAAAAAGATTTGCTCTCCAACTAAATCCTTATCCTTATTCTTGCTGACATGCTAAAAGGGTTTCTTAACATTTTGTCTGGATTTGGAAAATATGCAATGCCAGTATATTAAAGTATTTTCTGAAATTAAAAACACATAGCTTTCTCTCTCCCCATTTTACAGTAATTTAAATGGTGAACAAAGACATTAAGGCATCCTGTCCAGTGACACACTATGAAATTTTAAATCTAAACACTATAACCCTGGCTGGTGTGGCTCAGTGGGTTGAGTGCTGGCCTGTATACCAAAGGGTGGCTGGTTTGATTCCAGGTCAGGGCATATGCCTAGGTTTCTGGCCAGGTCCCCAGTTGGGGACGTGCAAGAAGCAACCACACATTGGTGTTTCTCTCTCTCTCTTTCTCCCTCTCTTCCTCTCTCTCTAAAAACAATAAATAAAATCTTAAAAATAAATAAATAAATAAATAAATAAATAAATGTGTTTTATAATTGAATGTGACAAAATGGTATTTAATTGCCTATGGTATATTACTCATTGAATGAGAGAGGTTTATCTGAGATAATACTGATATTTTTATTTGAGATATATGTAGCTATTTCCCTAATTACTCAGAGTTCATATTTGGATAGTAATTCAGTTGGTACAGTGTAAATTATCCTTAACAGTTAATCTTAGAAATATAATAACACTATATGAGAAAATCTTGTTTTAATTGTAAAAATCTGCAAATATACATATGTAATTTAGCACTGACCATTCACTTCATGTGTTCCTAAATACTCAACTGGTATAAGCTACAGAAAGTTTGAAAAGCAAAGAAACAAAATTTTCCTTTTTAAAGACTGTGATTCACCAATTTAGTCTCAGTGTAATCTGGGATATGAAATTCTCACATTATTTCTTTTTCTGATACCACCAGTCTTAGAGAAAGCATTGTAATTTATGACTGTATCTCATCACAAAGTTATAAATATGACAATAAATTCTTTAGTCTACAGCCAGGACTATTATCATTTCTACCTATTTTCTTAATGTTGGTACAAACTAAATAAAATACTGTATTTAAAAAAAAATAAAAACGTCATCAAGAGATGTAATATCACATATGAGTTGGGTTATATATAGATAGATATTACAAATTCTCAGGCAAAAGGTAGAACACTTTCACAGTAGGATGGAGGGCCACTCAGGGGGAAGGGGAAGTATTCTTAACTTCCCTCCTTTGAACCCTACATTCTATAGACAAAGAAAGAAAGGGTCAGGGAGATTAAATGACTAGGCTATAATAACAATGAATATGCAGAGAAATGGGACCATTTACATTTTAGGGGAAAAAGAGTAGAAGAGTTGGAACTCAAATCCCAATTTTTATATTTCTAAAATCAAGGAAAGAAAAGTTGGTGATGGATAACTCCAAGGTTATAAAAATGTGGTAATAATTCCATTCATGAAACACAAAATTTAATTGGTTATTTATTTTAGACTAGACCATTAATAAAAAATGACAGCAAAACAAGAAAGTCACTCCAATAAAGCAACATTTTTCTAACACTATATAAATGGACTTAAAATACCTATATATAGATAAACATATCTATTTTCAGACAAGAAGTCTCAAGACTGTCTCAACAGATAATTTTTAATAATAATGCAAAACTAATGTACTATTAATTAAGCATACAAATCTATAAGACATAAGACAAATGGAAGAAACATTAATAGGATTCACCCGTCACTACCACCACCTATACAGTCAACATGAACCTACCTGTTCTGTCCTATTGACTGATTTTTTTAAGTCACATTGGGCTTAAACTCTCACTTTTTCCTCCAGAAGATAATACCAATATACACATCTGATAAAACGCAGTAACAAGTACTTTGTAACCTATAAAGAACACTTATCTGCAATTATTTATATGATGATTAAAATTTCAGTTTTCAGTAGTTCAATATTCCTTTAGTATTTCTAAGTATTAAAACGTTTGTATTTTTATTAGTGTTATAGTGTTTCAATTTTTAAAAATATGAAATGTGACTTGTGTTTTGAGATCTTTTTAGGAAGTTAGGGTTTGCAAAAGGCCCAACAAAAGAATGCAATCTGGCCACAGACAAACCTGCTCTCCTCATCTCCATTTTGTAACCTTTGTAAGGTATTATTATGTCAAGTCTCATTTCCTAGGTAGGTAGAGCAATTTGAATTTCTTCCAGAGCCAGTCTGGGTCTCACTTACTTCCAAAGATTTCTAAAGAAATCATTTTAGGATTGAGTAGGGGTGGGATCCTTAGGACAAAGTGTAAGAGGTGTGTATGGGGTGCCTTAGCTTGGCTTGCTGTAACAAGATACTAGAGACTCGGTGCAAACAGCAGAAATATATTTTCTCGCAGTTATGAAGACTAGAAGTCCAAGATCACGGTGCCAGCATGTTTGGTTTCTGGCAAAAGCTCTCTTCCTGCCTTGGAGGCAGCCATCTTCTGGCTTTGTCCTCACATGGGCGGGGAGGGTGGGGAAAGTCTTCTGGTGCCTCTTGGAATAAGGACACTAATCCCATCATGAGGGCCCCACCCTTAATACAGCACCTAAAACTAATTGTCTCTTAAAGCCTCCATTTCCAAATATCTTTACACTGGGGATCAAGGCTTCTGCATATGAATTTTAGGGTCAGGGGGACATACTTCAGTCAATAGTAAGGGGATGAAGAAAAACAAGGGCAGAGGGAGGCTGCAGGCATAGTCCCAGCCCTTCCCTGGACCCCGACCACTTTCCTTCCTGCGGTGCTACACTTCCACCGCTCCCCTCCCTTTTTTCTTCTCCAGGGTCAAATCCACTTTCTTAGGGCCTGACCACTCCTTCTTCAAGAGAATTTATGTTAACCAGGACCTCCTGCCCCAATCATCCCACAGATGAAATGCATCTGAGGACAAATTAGAGTTAACAGTCTCACTATAAAAAGAAATTATTGTTAATAAAACTGGTATTTCAAAATTATACAGAAAGATATACACATATTGTTAATGCCATTTTGCTCTATTACTCAATTACTTAATTTTGTGCTACATTAATTTTAGGTACACAGTGGGCACTACACAGGTACACAGTAAAAAATGAGTTCACCCTTCTTCTTTCCCTCCATTATATTTTGCTTCATTCCTTCAGACTACTTTGCTAAAGTGACTCTTTTGTATCCTTTCTTGGAGCTAAAACCTAGTAGTAAATACTTATCTGTTGTTACTGATTCCTCTGTATCTACATCACTATGTTGGCTCTGCAATGCATTCCTAACTAAACAGAAGTTAAGTGTTCATGTATGAATTTAAGATGTATCCAGATCTCCTCAGATGTGGGTTTATAACTTGTTAAGAATACAGTACTGATTCAACTACTTAAGGAGTGGTGTGACTCTGGGGAAGTTACAGCACCTTTCTAAGCCTCAGATCTTTTAATTACAAAATAAAGATACAATAGTTCCTCTCTTAGAGGGTTGTCATTAGGACTCACACATAAGGCACTTAATACAGTGCTTTGCACATAGCAAACAATCAGTACATGTTAGTTTTATGAGAGCCCCTTAAGGTATCCTAATCAATGATATGTTATATACTAATGAGAATAAATAGAATTAATAAAGTTTATAACAGCTCCCCTCCCCCCAAAATATACCAAGAGGAAGAAAATGCAACTTCTGCAGAATCTCCTGCTCAAAGTCTCCTTGTCTGGAAATAACAATTACTTCTATATGCTCCCATTAGAGAATGGAATCCAGCATCTTAATTTTAAAAATGAAGTAGGAAGACTGTGGTTTAACTCACTGCAAATCTTCAACAAATGCAGACTTTTACATTAGCGTAATGCAGGTGCACCCTTAGATCTCGGCCATGGGTTGCAAACAAATCCCTCTACATCTGCCCTACTGCTCAAATGATGTATCAGCTTAGCGGTTGTTGACTGCATGGTCAGCAAAGATTCCCATTTTTGGCAAAGTCTGGAAGCAGTATCTTAGCACTGCTTTATACGGAAAGTAATGATCAGTAAAAATCTTCTAACTCACCTTTTCCTCTGATGTCCTAAAACTGTAGACTCTTAAGAGTAAACAAATCAAAGGCCTAGCTTAAAAGGAAAATCACTCCTAATCTGGGCAGATCTTAAGAACTTTAGAAAAATGAGAAGAAAATGGCTCCTTGTGGGAGTGGAAAACTCTCCTTGCTCTATTCTAATTATCATGATTATATTCTGCTGCAAAGTTAAATGAAATAACGTATGTAATAACATAGTATCTGGTGTTAGTTTGCTTTATTTTCCTAACAAAATCAGAAGTTCGTGAGAGAAAAATTGGTGGATCACCACGATTTGCATGGAAGAGGAAATCAGAGAGATTTCCCCCAAATCATTTTTTTAAAGTCAGTAGCTACTTTCTTCCTAATTTAAGAAGCAAATACGTCAATCTATTTCAAAACAAAGACTATAAAACCTACATATCTGGTTTGTAAACTCTGTTAATCAGATGGATTCAGATAAACTTGAAAACCCACCCCCAAATTAAACCCATTCCACCCCCAAATTAAACAACTTGGCTACATTCGAAGTCCTTAGTTTCTTCTTAGTAGTATGTTGGTTATGTGACACGGCCTCAAACACGTATCTTACCACAAGGACCATGTTAACAGTGGTTCAGCTGAATTAGTCTGTAAGAGCTTTTTTGAATGTGTAACTCTTATTCAAACTTTATAATGAGAATAAATTGAATAAGCAGAGATTTTCTTTACTGGAAAAATTGAAATGCATTAAATAAGTAAGGATTACATGCAAGTTTAAAATACATATTTAAAATTACTGAAACTTGTTACCATTTAAGTAAAATGTTAGAAATTTATACAGTATAGTTTCCTATCATTTCTTTTTTAATGAGTTCTAGTTTTAAAAATCTAGACAATGGCTCCTTACCCCAAAAGAGAAAGATTATGTTCACAAAGTTAAAAGCTTTTTTAAAAAATTGCCTTTCAAAAGCATATAACCTATATGCTTTCTAAAACATATAATTCTTTAAAAAACTTATCCACTCAATACCTTGTAATCATCTCTAAAACTAATGGGACATAAGCGCATTTCATCAGAGATGAAATTCTTCAATGACTGCTAAAATGAGAATCAAAAAATTATTATAATCTAGTAGTTCGGCTTGCAGCAAGCATTAATCAGAAGTCATAATAAATCCACATGGTTCTTTAGACAGCACATTAGTCAAACAGTTTTCTATGATAACGACATTGACTAATGGGCTCTGAGTTAGAAGGGTCAATCATAAACTCATCAAATGCTTCATTTAATTTCTTAATTTGGACAAACACAATTTGTTTATGGGAAAGATATCAGGTGTTCGTGAATGAATAATGGCTATGAAACCAAACTCCATTAATCAGCTCATGATTACAAATGACTTAGAGATTGTTTATTCTAATTTCATTCATTTGGGTCAACAAAGAAAACATGAGCAAATGAAACCATTTGGAAAAAAACGGCACACTTATTTCTCCATATTTAATAAGGCAATGATAAATACTCTTTCAATAACTGTATCAAAAGGACTTTATTATTCAGGTTGATAGGATTCCTTTTTATAACTGAGTTTTAATACTTATGATTTATAAGGAGACCAGGTAAGAAAAAACTAAAAACAAAACTGTATGCTCCTCCATGCTATCAAAGGTACGTACACTCATTTTATAGGACTTCTCTCTGATTTCTCAGGAGGAGGTGGTCTCTCCCATGTTTCCACTGCACTCTGTATTTTGTACTTTGCCTGCCATATAGTAAGTAGGTTCTCAAATACCTGCAAGATACTGGGTTGGCCAAAAGTCCGTTTACTTTTTTTTCCCATAAAATAAAAGACACATTTTTCGTTTCACCAATAACTTTATTGGTTTGGATATTTTGAGTACGTCGGCGATTTCCAGCTATTGGCTTCTATCACGTAGAGGCCAGGGGTGCTGCTAAACATCTTTCAATGCATTCGATAGCCCACAGCGAAGAATTATTTGGTCAAAATGTCAATAGCACCAAGAAACTTCACAAACCACTTTTGACACGTTTGACCAGTCACAGCACCTTCTCTACACACTGCACAAATCTATTTTTGCATTTCAGTTGTGGTTTTACCTTTCTTGAAATAATAAAGCATAATGTGCCTAAACTGTTGTGTATCTTCTTCTATATTCAATATTAAAATGGCTGCGCAAACACTCACCAACTTTGATTTTTTTTAAATGCATGCTGATATGACAGCTGTCACAATACAATCTAACAAAATTATTTCGAATGAAGTTAAAGACAACTAAGCACTACTAGAGCCACAGTAAGGCAATAAGTAAACAAATTTTTCAGCCAACCCAATAGATGAATGATTTGCAATATCGTAAGTATTTGCACAGTTCTGTCCTACATTGAACTTTGAGCTTCAAGGGGGAAGAAATACTGTCTTAGGAACTGGTATTTTCATTGGCTAGTATAAGCCCAGGCACAAAATTATTTTTGTTCAAGTAAATTCTAAGGAAAAGCACTCTATCACGTAAAATTCGAATTAATTTAGTGACAGTAAAATTTGCAGTGTTTTGTATTATTTTGAAAGTAACCAAGAACAAAAGTCTAAGGAAGAAGTGTCATCATTTTTAATTATTAAAAGACATCTGTTCTCCCTTTGCTTTCTCCTTTGTTTTTACTAAATGGCACTTAGAGTAGAGGGGCTCCTCACTGGGCTGTCCAGGGTGCTGCTTGCACCAGCAGTCCTCCAGAGCTGTGTGCACAAGCTTGATCTGACCCTCCTGAACTACTCTGTGACCACTTCCACCCTGACCTGGCTGGTTAACTTTATGGGCTGCATCAAACAGGTTGCCTTGCCCTTCAGCTACTATTTGGGTTGGCCAACAGAAGACACTGAAGGAAGATGAATTAGAGGACAAGAGGAAAAAGAGGTTAGGGTTTATGTCCTGCTGGCCTGGGGTTTCACAGAAGCTGCCTTCATCTTCTAACGGCCTGGTTTCTGTTGGGACAGCTCTCTGATGATAAGCTCCCAAGTGTTCTACAGCTGCTCTCTTTCCTTCCCTTTATTAGGCCTAGAGGTGGTGAAGACTTGCAGCTATTGCTAGGTCAGGAATCTTGATGATTCCTCTTACACCTGACCAACCCTTTAATAGTCCCTTCATTAAACTTACGCCTGTGAGTGTGCCATGGATCTCTGGCTGCCACCCTAGGCTGCACATTTGCTCACCACTTGCTCCTGCACTCCCTCCCAAGTCTTTGAGGTTGACACACTACCTATAATCTGGAGTTGTCCCTGGAAAGGGACAGGGACCGAGGCAGGTCTGCCCTGGCACGGTCTGGAATGTGTGGGGTTTTGACTTCGTGCAGGAAAGATTTCACAACACAAGTCCCACTGATCTTGGGAGTAGGTTTACTGAAGCTGGGGACAGTGAAACAAAGGAAGGGCTGAAGAAAAAGAGGCAAGATGACGGCAACAAGAGTGAGCCTAGGCGAGTCTGCCTTGGCCCTTTGGGAAGAAAGCCACAGAGGCAGAGAAAGTGAGCCGGCTGGGCTGCGTGGACTCAGGAAACAAATTACAGAGGGAAAAGGAGGGTCTTCGGAGACAGGTTCAGGAGGTGAGCCCAGGAGGAGCTGCCAATACCCACTGCTCCCCTGGTTGTAAATCTCATGGGAACCCTTAGAGCTTAGAAGAAAGAAAGCAAAGATACACATTTGAGAAAGAAGACAGGAGAAGGTACAGGTGTGCTCAAAAGAGAATGTGCACTGGGTCCTTTGTCTGAAGGGTTTTTACCTGTTTTCTAAAAGTGGGAATTTTAGGGGAGGGCTCAGGGGCGGATCTCAATAAAATATTCTTCAGCTTTCCAGGTGCGTCCTTTGATATGCTGATTCATCCAAATGAGTGTATAGTGGGGTCAGGGTCATTCTCTGGTCAGTTTCACCTTCAAAGAATATCATCATCTGAGAGGCACGGGGACCCAGGCAAGTCTGCCCTGTGCAGTCTGGAATGTGTAAAGTGCTTGTTCCTATGCTCCTTGGTTAGGGAAGATAAGATCTTGAGATTTATTAGGTGGCTGTGTACTGCCCAGTTTGTTCAGCTATCTGTTTCCTCATTCCACTTGCTAAGGAATTTTCCTAGCTTTTTACTCACCTGCCTCAGAGTCAGTTAGCTTAATCCTGGCCTGTTTTGTCCCAGCATGCTGATCCCCACCACTGTGTCTCAAGAAATTTAAACTTTGTTTAGTTAACTCTGGTAATTGTTTCTATTCCTGACTTTGTAATTGGACCCCTAATCATGTGCTACTGATGAGTTGTTGAAGAAAGTTTCTTGATATGTTATCTATTTCTGACTTCTTCTCTGATTCCCTCATTTAAACTCTCAGTTATGACCCGTTGAGTCCCAGGTTTCTAGATTAAGAAAAATAAAAAATTGCCCTGGCTGGCGTAGCTCAGTGGATTGAGCGCGGGCTGCGAACCAAAGTGTCACAGGTTCGATTCCCAGTCAGGGCACATGCCTGGGTTGCAGGCCATGACCCCCAGCAACCGCACATTGATGTTTCTCTCTCTCTATCTCCCTCCCTTCCCTCTCTAAATATAAATAAATAAAATCTTTAAAAAAAAAAGAAAAGAAAAATAAAAAATTACTTTCACTAATTTAAAATAAAATCCTAATAAATAGAAGCCTATAGTGTGCTCATAAAGAAACTAGTACATAAATAAATCTTTATAATAAAATATATAAGATATAATTTATGGCCGCTTTTATTTAAAAACCTTAATGCTTCTCAGTTTACATAACCCTTTATAAAACCCTTTAATAAAGTCTCTTCAAATACTAAATATATTGTAAAACAAAAATAAAAAAGGCAAATCCCAAGTAACTGCACCTTTAGAGAATGGATTTTCATGATTGAACACTCCAGAGCTAACCTATTTAACTTCCAACATGTAAGTCACTTGTTTATATTGATTTCTACAATGTATTATAAACTTGTATACCGTCTTTAAAGTTTTCAATTATAGAAGAAATACAAACTATCTTTTTAAATAAAAAAAAACATAGAAGTAGGAAATAAAGGCACACTACCATTACTGTTACCCTCTTCCTTATCACAGTTTGGTGGGTATTTTTCCAGGGCTTTTTCTATGCATTTCAAACATACACACACAATGTGAAAAATACATAAATGTCATCATCCTATAATTATGCTTGTATATGGTGCTTTTATCCCTCTAATGCTTTCTTAGACATTTCTCCTTGTTAGTCAACACATAGAGAATTTTGCTTGATCTTCATGTCTTCTTAGACAGAATTGTTTGGAACTTCATTCTTTCCTTGATAACACAGAGCATCATTATAAATATCAAAACATCAAGTAAAGTTTGGCTTGTAAAACAGCAGTGTTCTTAAGATACCATGCATAGATATTGCCAGTCAGTAGAATCGAGTTCTAGTAGACTCATGATAGATTTGGAGATCTTTTGTCTGCTATTTATAATCTGACTGTCTTGCTTGTCAGGAATTACAGGACTAACTTGAGTACTTTCTACTATTATTTTCTAATTTACTGTAATTAATAAATGTGGTAGAAGTTTAAAAACTAGGCACCCAGAATAAACAAGGCATCAACATCAGAAAAAAAGAATTATTTAATAATTGGTGCTAGAACTGGTTAATTCTTTGCAGAAAAAATAATCCATCTCTGGCACCAACAGGAGATGCTAGAAAATAATCCATCTCTAGCATTAATACCAAATTCCATAAAATTCAAGAGTTAATGACAGAATATTCATAAAAATATAAAAACAATAGCAGAAACAAAATATTGAGTTTTATTTAATAGCTGAAAGAGAAAGACTTTTGTGGAGTAAAGAATTAGATCTGGCCCAAAGAGAGGTCAGGCCGGTCTACAGCTACTAAAAAGCCAGAGTGATTACAGTGTCTTTATTATTCATGCTGGGCCATTCACACCAAGTCAGATATTTATGCTCTGGAGGTGACTAAGGATGAAGACAACCACACCCAACAGAATCAGAATGGGGCTACCCAAGACAAAAAGACCAACTATTTAGATTAGAGGGTTAGGGCTTTTTACCACCTGATGTCTGCCCAATATCCAGAAACAGGGTAGGGCTGGAGACTGACTTCAAAAAATAAGCAATCAGTGAATCAAAAATGCCTAAATAATGGTGGCTGGATAAAATCTCTGGACACTGAAGGTTAGGTGAGCTTCCTGGGTTAGCAATTCCCCAGGACTATTGTCACACATTGATGTGGAGGGTTAACACCTTCTGAGGAAGATAGGAACTTCCTTTGGAACACCCCGAGACTCAGCCCTAAGTGTATTTACGTAGTTTTCCCACACTAAATGTGACCATGAGAACAGTAATTTTCCATGATATCTCTGAGTCTTTCCGGTGAGGCATCACTGAATCTGAGGGTGGTTTGGGGGAAGCTCTGTCTGTACTTGCAGTTGGGATCAGAAGTCTAAACAGACTTACCACTCTGGAGGAGTATGCCCTTGACCTCACAATTTGCTTTCTAAGGTAGCTTTCTAAGCTTAAACACAATGACAGATGGATGAAAGAAATATGGTTAGGAAAATGATTGAGTTGACTAAATAAAAATTTTAAAATTCTGTATGTCAAAATTAGCCAATAAGATGAAAAAGAGACACCATCCTAGGAATAACACACAAAACCAAGATGACAGATACAAATATTGATAAGATACTAAGAACAGAAAAATTAATAACAAAAACACTAAGTGCCTACAAAGAATTAACACTGAAAAGACATAGATTACAAAATAATTCTTGGGAAAACACAATGAACTAATTACAAAGTGATACGATAGAGCTTACACTATACATATCATCAAATCAATAAATGTTAATAGGCTTAATTAACCTATTAAAAAGATTTTTAAATTTTAAAAAGATATAACTATAGGTTGCACACAAAAGACACATCTAAAATGAATACAAACAGTCTAAAAATAAAAGAGATGGGCAAATGGAAACAATACAGCAGAATTTGGGATCCTGACATCAAAGTAGATTTTAAGCTGAAAAACATTAAATATGACAGAAATGGAGATATTTTAATGCTAAAGACAACAACTCAAGATGAAGATATTACAGTTAATATCTATGCAGTAAATAATATAGCAATTACTTTTATAAAGCAGACATGACAGAACATACAACAAAGTATAGATAGAAACAAGCCAACCATAAGAAATATTAATACATTCTCATACAGTATAAAATAGATAAACTAGACAAAAATAAATAAATAAAAGGACACAGAAGAGCTAAAAAGAAACATAAGGTAAATCTTTATAAATATCAAACTTTATAATCTGCAAATAGGAAATATACTACCTTGTTAGGTGTATAAGAAATATTCACAAAAATAAACATCTGTAGACTTCTGGCAAAGATGGAGGCATAGGTAGACACACTGTGCCTCCTCGCACAACCAAATTAAGGACAACAAAAATTTAGAAACAAAAAAAAATCCCCAACCAGAACTGACAGAAAATTGAACTGCATGGAAGTCCCCGACAACCAAGGAGTTAGACACATTCATCCAATCAGGTAGGAGGGGCAGAGTTGGGTGCCAGGCAGAGAGGGGTCGCAGCAAAGGCTTGTGGACCCCAGGCGCACAAGGCAGCAGCTGACAGACCCCCCGGCTCAGGGTGGCAAGGGGCAGACCTAGTGAAGCACACAGGGCGGCTGGCTGACCAAGCAGTCCCACATTCCCATGCAAACTAACCAGGCGAAGTTGGGGAGTGAGACAGACCACAGAGCCCAGGGCCTCAACATGGGGAAATAAAGCCTCAAACCACTGATTGAAAACACCTGTGGGGGTGGAGGTGCAGGGAGAGATTCCCAGCCCCACTCGAGAGTTCGTTGGAGAGACCCAAAGGGTCTTAAAATGCACACAAGCCCACCCACATGAGAATTAGCACCAGAAGGGCCCAGTTTGCTTGGGCGAAGCAGTGGAACGGGCTGAAACCTGGCAATGAGCAGAACAAGAGACATTGTTCCCTCTTGGACCTCACCCCGACAGACAGCCTCACAACCCAGTGACTGGGGTGCCCCACCCTGGTGAGCACCTAAGGCTCTGCCCCTCATACATAACAGGTGCAACAAGATGAAAAGAAATGGTCCAAACAGAAGAACAGATTAAAGCCCCAGAGCAAATACTTTTAAATGACAAAGACATAGCTAACCTATCAGATGCACAGTTCAAAGCACTAGTGATCAGGATGCTCACAGAATTGGTTGATTTTGGTCACAAATTAGGTGAAAAAATGAAGGGTATGCTAAGTGAAATGAAGAAAAACACACAGGGAACCAATAGTGATGGGAAGAAAACTGGTACTCACATCAGTGGAGTGGACCAGAAGGAAGAAAGAAATAACCAAACAGAAAAGAATGAAGAAATAAGAATTAAAAAAAAAAACGAGGAGAGGCTTAGGAACCTCCAGGACAACTTTAAATATTCCAACACCCAAATTATAGCGGTACCAAAAGGGAAAGAGGAAGAGCAACGAGTGAAAAGTTAACTGAACAAATAATAAAGCAGAACTTCCCAAATCTGGCAAAGGAAATAGACTTCCAGGAAGTCCAGGAAGCTCAGAGAGTCCCAAAGAAGTTAGACCCTAGGAGGAACACACAAAGGAACATCATAATTACAATATGCAAGGTTAAAATGAAGGAGAGAATCCTAGAAGCAGCAAGAGATAAAGAGATAGTTAACTACAAAGTAGTGCCCATCAAACTATCAGCTGATTTCTCAAAAGAGACCTTACAGGCAAAAAGGGGCTGGAAAGAAGTATTCCAACTCATGAAAGGCAAGGACCTACATCCAAGATTGCTCTATCCAACAAAGCTTTGGATTCCATTTATCTTCCATTTAGAATGGAAGGGAAGATAAAGTATTTCTCAGATAAGGTCAAGTTAAGGAAGTTCATCATCACCAAGCCCTCATTATATGAAAAGTTAAAGGAACTTATCTAAGAAAAAAACAGATAAAAAACAGGTATAGTAAAATGACAGCAAACTCACAATTATTAACAACCACACTTAAAACAAACACAAACTAAACAAACAACTAGAACAGGAACAGAACCACAGAAATGGAGATCACACAGAGGGTTAGCAACAGGAAAGTGGGAGGAGTGAGGGGGAAAAGGTACAGAGAATAAGTAGCACAGATGGTAGGTAGAAAATAGACAGGGGAGGGCAAGAACAGTATGGGAAATTTAGAAGCTAAAGAACTTAAGACACATGGACATGAACTAACCGAGGGGAATGTGGGTGGGAGGGAGTGTACAGGGTAGAGGGGAATGAAGGGGGAATATGGGACAACTGCAATAGCATAATCAATAAAACTTAAAAAAAAAATAAAAAATATAAACATCTGTAAATTCCATAAAGTAGAAATATTACAAACCACTCTAGTTAAAACAATAAACTAGAAATTAATAACAAAATCAAACTGCAAAAAGGTCCTTTTACTTGGAGATTAAGTAAGTCCTAGTTAAAGGGGAAAGAGAAATCAAAATCATAGAATTTCTTAAAAAAAAAAAGGAGAAACTCTATACTCAGAATTTATGGGATATGTCTGTACTTCTTAGAGAAAAACTGAATGCCTTTTTAAGTTATAATTTAACTATAAAGAATTAGCTATAAAAATGAGTTATATTCCCAACTCACAAAGCTACATAAACAACAACGAGAACTGAAGGAAAGTATATGCAAGTAAGCAATAAAAATAAAAGCTGATTAGAAAACATAAATGAAAGATTAAATTAATAAATCATCAAAATTTTCACTTTTAAAAATTAATTAAAATATTCAACAAGAAAAAACACAAAATAAGAGTTGAACAGGAGGAAATAATCACTGAAAAGAAAAAATTTACCGAAAACTTCAGAGACTACTTAGCAAACCTCTACACAAATACATTTGAAAATGTCGATAAAATGGATGATTTACTAAGAAATCCAGTTTGTCAAAAGTAAACATTTTAGAGATTGGAAAGCTTAAATGTAACAAGTTTCATAGAAGACATAGAGAAACTTTTCAACTACAAAAAAGGCACCAGATCTATACTGCCTCATAGGGGGAAAACTACTAAACTATCACAGATAGTTTTAATACTGCAAAAATTATTCCAGAGCATAGAAAGGAAACTACCAAACTGTTTTTATGAAGCAAGTATAATGTTGGTATCTAAACCAGATAAAGCTAACAGATGCAGAAAATTACTGACCAGCAGCACATATGAATACTAATACAAACACTAAATAAATAAAATGTTACAGCATAGAATGCAACATTACATTAAAAATAACACACCATTAAGAATCCTGACAGAATGACCATCATAAACAAAGCAACAAACAACAAGTGTTGGAGAGGTTGTGGAGAAAAGGGGACCCTAGTGTATTGTTGGTGGGATTGCAGACTGGTACAACCACTATGGAAACAGTATGGAATTTTCTCAGAAAACTAAAAATGGATCTGTCTTTTGATCCAGCAATTCCACTGCTAGGATTATATCCTAAGAACCCTGTAACACCAATCCAAAAGAACCTATGCACCCCAATGTTCATAGCAGCACAATTTACAATAGCCAAAGTGTTGGAAGCAACCTAGGTGTCCATCAGTAAGTGAATGGATCAAAAAACTATGGTACATTTACACAATGGAATTCTATTCAGCAGAAAGAAAGAAGAAGCTCCTACCCTTTTTGACAACATGGATGGAGCTGGAAAGCATTATGCTGAGTGAAATAAGTGAGGCAGTGAAAGACAAATACCATATGATCTCACCTTTAACAGGAACCTAAACAACAGAACAAACAAACAAGCAAAATATAGCCAAAGACACTGAAATAGAGGACAGGCTGATGTGACCAGAGGGAAGAGGGGAGGGAATTTCAGGGGAAAAGGGGAAGGGTTTACAGGAACAAGTATACAGGACACATGGACAAAAACTAGGGGGGGTGGAAATGGGAGAGAGGCGGGGAGGATTGGGAGGGTGGGCTGGGATGGGAGTAAAAGGCAGAAAACTGTACTTGAACAACAATTAAAATTAAAAAATTAAATTAAATTTAAAAATCCTGAAACACCAATTCGAAAGAACCTATGAACCCTTATGTTCATAGCAGTGTTATTTGCAATAGCCAAGTGCTGGAAACAGCCTTAGTGCCCATTAGTAAATAAGTGGATCAAAAAATTGTGGTACATTTATACAATGGAATACTATACAGCAGAAGGAAAGAAGGAATCCCTACCCTTCATGACAGCCTGGATGGAACTGGAGAATATTATGCTAATTGAAATAAGCCAGGGGGTGAAAGACAGATACCATATGATCTCATCTATAAGTGGAAACTAATGAACAAAACAAATAAGTGAGCAAAATAGAACCAGAGGCATGGAAATGAAGAAACTAACAGTGACCAGAGGGGGCGGGTAATGGGGGAAAAAAGGGGAAGGGTCAAGTCAAGGAAGATGTATAAAGGACCCATGGACAAGGACAATGGTAGTGGAAGGACTGAATGTGGAGGGGTGGGGAGGAGAGGACAGGGGAGAGTAATGAGGGAAAAAGGAGGACAACTGTAATTGAGCAATGTAAAAATTAAAAATAAATAATAAGTAAAAAACACACCATTAACAAATAGGATTCATTATAAGTTAAGTTAAGGGTGGTTAAATATTGGGAAATCCTTAAATATGATATAGTATATTAAAAGATCTAATAGCATATAAACTGATGCTGAAAAATCAATAGAAAAAAACCCAACATCCATTCATGATAAAAACTGTCACTGAACTAAGAACAGAGGGGAACTTCCTC
Organism: Phyllostomus hastatus; assembly: GCF_019186645.2. Classification (NCBI taxonomy): domain Eukaryota; kingdom Metazoa; phylum Chordata; class Mammalia; order Chiroptera; family Phyllostomidae; genus Phyllostomus; species Phyllostomus hastatus. The sequence continues at coordinate 13,213,328 of NW_025333977.1, read as the reverse complement.
ATCTTGATAAAGAATATCTACATAAAGCCTACAGCTAATATCATACTTAATAATAAGACCCTGAAGCTTTTCTGCAAAGATCAGGTATGAGGTAATTACGTCCCCTTTTACCATTCCTTTTCAAAATCATACTAGAAGTCCTAGCAAATGCAATAAGACAAGAAAAGGAAATAAAAGTTATATAGATTGGAACAAAATCAAACTGTCTTTGTTCCAAGGTAACATGATCATCTATGTAGAAACTCTGAACAGCTGACAAAAATACTGCTGGAACTAATAAGCGAATTATAGCAAGGTTACAGGATACTATAAGTTTAATGAACAAAATCGATCACTTTCCAATATAACAGCAATAAACAAGTAGAATCTGAAATTTAAAACACAATTAACATTTACTTAGCATCCAGAAATATAAAATACTTAGGGATAAATCTAACAAAATATGCACAAGATTTATATGAGAAAAACTATGAAATTCGTGTGAACAAAGTAAGACTAAATAACTGGAGAGATATTCCATGTATAATAAGAAGATTCAATATTTTCAAAATGTAAGTTCTTCCCACCATGATCTATAGATTCAATGCAATCTCAATCAAAACCCAACAAGTTATTCAACAAGCTGATTCTAAAGTTTTATGAGAATAAGTAAAAGACCCTGAACAGCCAACATAATATGGGAGGAGAACAAGTTGGAAGACTGACACAACTTGACCTTAAGGTTCACTATGAAGCAACAGTAATCAAAACAGTGTGGTGAAAGAATAGACAAATAGATCAATAAAATGGAATAGAAAATCCAGAAATAGCCGTACATGATACAGTTAACTGACCTTTAATAAAGGAGCAAAAGCAATACAATGGAGAAAAAAAAGGCTTTTCAATAAATGGTGCTAGAACAGTTGGACATTTACATGACAGACATAATTAATGTAGCCACAGACCTTGTACCCTCCACAAAAATTAACTCCAAATGGATCACAGACCTGCATGTAAAACACAAAATACAACTCTACAAGACAACATAGTAGAATACCTAGATGACATTCGGTACAGCAGTAACTTTTTAGTGAACACCACCAAAGACATAATCCATGAAAGAAATAAATGGTAAGATGGACTTCATTAAAATGAAAAACTTTTCTCTGTGAAAGGCAATGTCAAGAAAATGAGAATGCCAGTCACAGACTAGGTATATTTTCAAAAGACACATCTAATAATGGACTGTTATCCAAAATATACAAAGAACATTTAAAATTTGACAACAAAAAGACAACCCAATTAAAAAATAGGCCCAAAACTTTAGCAGATATTTCACCAAAGAAGATATACAGATGGCAAAAAATATATAAAAAGAGGTTCAACAATGTCATTTAAAAAATTAGAAATAAAAACAATGGGATACCATTATATACCTATTACAATGGCCAAAATCCAGAACACTGACAACACCAAATGCTGGTGAGGATGTAGAACAACAGGAACTCACAATCATTGCTGGTGGGAATGCACAAATGGTATAGCCACTTTGTAAGAGAGTCTGGCAGTTACTCACAAAATTAAACATAGTCTCACCATATGATTCAGCAACTGCAGTCCTTGGTATTTACCCAAAGGAGTTGAAAACGTATCTATAAAAAAACCTGCATATGGAACTAGAATAACCAAAGCATTCTGAAAAACAAGAACAAAAGTGAAGGACACACTAACTGTTTTCAAGACTTACGATTGAGCTACAGTAATCACAGTAGTGTGGTACTGCCGAAAAGATGGACAGGCATACAGATCAATGGAACAGAACAGAGAATTCATGACAGACCTAAGTCATCCAAATCTGGAAACAACCTGAATACTTTCAACTAATCCACACAATGAAATACTACTCAGTAATAAAAGAATAAAACACTGATACATGCAACAACATGGATAAATCTCAAAAACATTATGCTAGGTCAAAGCCAGACTCAAAAAGCTACATGTTATATGATTCCATTTACAAGACATATTGGAAAAGTTGAAACTGTAGGAACAAAAAATTGATCAGTGGTTTCCAGGAGCTAGGAGTGGTGGGAGAGGTTCACAACAAAGGTAATGGGGAAATCTTGAGGAATGATAAGATTGTTTTGTATCTTGATTCTGGTATTGTTACATACTGCTTGCATGTTTCAAAAATCAAAGAACTCTCACTAAAAAGTGCATTTTACTGTATATAAGTTACTAACTTAAAAAACATTGTTCAGAAAATAAACAGGCAAGGCATAAACAAGGAGAAAATATTTATATATATATATATATCTGACTTGTATTCAGAATATATAAAGAACCCTACAAATCAATAATATAAATAATCTCTCTAAAATGGACAACAGATACTACTTCACAAAGTACACAGATGACGTATGACTGCATGAGAAGATGAGCTATCACAGGAATGTACGTTAGAGTCAAATGAAATATAACACATCCCAAAAGAATTGCAGAAATTAAACAGCAGAATACTGACAACACCCAGCGAAGTCAAGGATATGGAACATATGGGACTTTCACACATTGCTGTGAAAACACAAAATGGTACGGCCCCTTTGGAAAACAGTTCGGCAGTTCCTTAGAAATTTAAAACGACACAACTATATAAGCAATCCATCCTATTCCCTAAGTGTTTATTCAAGAAAAATGAAAATACATGTTTACAAAGACTTGTATTCAAATGTTCACATAAGTTTTCATCATAACAACCATGAATTGGAAACAACCCACCTGTCTACCAACTGCTGAATGAATAGGCCATACAATGCGATACTATTCACCTATAACAAGAAGTGATACTCACAACAATGCAGACAAATTTGAAGAGCATTATGGCAAGTAAAACACCACAGACAAAAGTCTACATACCCTATGAGTCCATTTATATGGCATTCTGAAAACAGCAAAATGACAGTGACATAAAGCAGATGAATGGTTGTTAAGGTCTGAAATGGGGAGAGAGAATTGACTTCAAAGGAGTACAAGGGAACTTTCTGGAGTAATGTACATATTCTTTAACAAAAATTTTGGTTGTAGTTACATGAATACATACATTTCCAAAATTCATCAAATTTCATACTAAATATTGGGGAATTTTATCATGTTTAAATTAAATGGTGCTGGAACAGTTGGACATCTTTTGCTATACCTCCATAGGTCTATTTTCATAACTATAAAATAATCCGAGAATAAAAACAAGCAAAAATTTTTTAATAACCTTAAATTCCACCCCCAGGAGATAATAACCACTATTAGCATTTTGATATAAAACACCCAGGATATTTTTCAATATAAATATAAACTTTTGGTCAAAACTAAAATAGAACCATTCTTTACTTCACACTCTTCAGGAGCTGCCTTTTTCTGAATTCCAAAATAGGTCACAAATATTTTCTATTTCAGTAAATACACTGTGTACACTAAAAAAGAAACACAGACCATGCCATAATTGTCCTATTTGTAAGTAAACACCAAGAATTCCTACTGTAAAATGTCTTTTGCTGCCATTAATTATTTCAACATTTACCAAACTTGTTTTTATTAATGTAGAATTCAATTTAATTCACAAGTCTTGGATTTCTAAAAAAATGTATTTTCTAGTTTTGCTAAATAAAATTCATTAAATCCTTTAAAAAATAGAACAAAATCTTTTATGGGAAGACAGAACAATTAAAATAACAGTAAACACTAAATAAACATTAATTCAGTAATTTTTTTAGAAGAGAGAAAGGATTATTTGTTGATTTGTAAATTTAGGAGATGTTGCACTCATACACAAAAAGGGCCACTCTATTTAAACAGTTTTTTTTTCATTATTATGAAAGAAAAAAAGAAACCCCAGGGTCTAAAATGTAATGAGTGATCCTATTAGTTCCACCAGACTAAAATCATACAGTCTACGTATGTGGTCTTTTCAGCCACATCTGTCATGAGCCACTTTTACATCACAAAATGCAAAATACCGAGCACTGATTTACTAGATAAGACCTGGGAAAGTATTCATCATTTGCTTTCCCCCCAAAAGAAAACTTGGCTCACAGGAAGATAGGTGACTGCTTTTTGTAGAGCATACTCAAAACTTACACAGTTTAGAATCAAATCAATATAATACAAGCAACAAAGCAGGAACTATAATGAAGGATTAAATAAAATTTTTCTAAAAAGAAGAAATCTTGATTGTGGCTTTCTTAAAATCCAGTTTACTTAGCTAGAAAAACATAGATCAATTATTTAAAATATTTATAATATATAAAAACATAAAAAAGTGTTTACTACATAGTAGATGCTCAATAAATGATAATATTTAAACATTGAAGAAAACACATTTTGATTAAGCATTTTATATACTGATTTGAAGTTCCTCCTTGAAAAGTTCTGTTACATAAAGGGAAATTTTACTTAATATAACAATATATAATATAGAGGAGTTTTGAGTTAATTATTTCCTTGACTTATCTGTAATCTATATATCAGTTTTTGGTAAATTTATTTACATAGTATTATTTTCTCTTACAAAAAACAGAGCTGTAATTTTCCTTGTAGGAAAAGGTTGGTTATCATTCAAGTATTTTTAATGCCTTAAATTAAGAAATATTAAAAGGTGGTTTTTAAAAACTCATTACATAAATCTGTTTTAAATACATCATTGACAATGATTCTAAAACCACTGAAAAAGAAAATGCAAACTTGATATGTAAACAAACATCCAAATCTTATACACTTGTCAGTCTTTCAATAATGAAGTCTGGGGAAAAATAAATTCACAGACACCCAAGTGAATTGGCAACTGTAAGTGACAGAAGCCCTTCTAAATCCTCTGTTTACACTGGGGATTAGTGGAGTAGATTTTGAGTTTCAAACTGAACAGTCCATGGTCAAGGGAACCTGCTCCCTGTCAGCCCGCAGGGCATAAGGACAAAGCATGGTCCTGGTAGGAAGTGACCCATAAACGTATTCCTACCCAGGATTTATACAAAGCCAGTCTGCCTCACAGAAACTCCATATGACCATTAACTGGCCTGCAAGGCCTGCCAGGAGGCCTAATTACAGGTCTACAGAGCCCAATAACAAAAGCTGAAGGGCTTTAGCCTAGGGATGATCTGCTTTATACTGACTTGAGAGAGTCCATATAGAGGACCCAAAAGAAAGAGGTTTAGCTTTAAAATTCTCCCCAGAGATCCAGCATTGTACTCGAGTCTAGAAAGCCCACATGCAACATACTTCAGCTAGGCTTAAACATACCAGCCTCTCAAAATTAACATTCAACTACTGTCTGCTTAACATCTGCTCAAACATGGCAAGTTGCTGTGGTATTGTTAGACTCTAGCTGATAGATTTCTTCTTAGTAAATATTATTAGGTATAAATAATGGTCATTCAAATATAAACATGTAACTGATGCTAAAACAACTATACTTTTTAAAAAGCAATTTACTTAATGATATTCCTTAGGAGACACTATTATATATTTTGGCTCAACACAGAACCAAAATTCTTGTTCACAATTGGAAATTCAAAGTTAAATTAACATTTTTAATTTCATTTTGCATTAAGGCAATTACATTTCATGTAGAATTTCTGAAGTTGGCAGAAACCATACTTGATGACAAAACAGTTTTAACCAATGCCCAAGTCAGTCAACCTATTTAAGGTTTCTTTAGTTTCATTTAAAAAGCACTATTCTTAATTCTTGATAACTTCCAACTGTATATGCACGCTGGTATGAGAAGGATGTCTGGCTCTCTATCTCTTCTTTTGTTGCCTGATGAGGCCACTCTAGTGATGCCACAAAACTACTCTTACTCGTAACTAGCTCATATTTATAGAACCCTCAGCTGCTGTTAGGTGCTGCCCCCAATACTTTGTTATGTTACATTAATTTATTTATCATAAATAAAAAACTCTAAAGATACACATTGTTATCACTCCCATTTTATAAATGAAAAAAAAAAACAACAACAAAAGATGCTCAGCAAGCTTTAACAACTTACACATGATTTTATCAGTAAACAATGGAGCTGGAAGTGGCATCCAGGCCATCTGACTTGAGAACTTAACCACAGTAGCGTATTGTGTTTGAGTAATTGCTAACATTTACTCAATACTTACTATCCACCAGGCACTGTTCTAAGTGCTTCTGCAAATGTTAACTCATTCAAACCGTGGAACAACACCATCATTCGTTATGTGCTACTAGTGCCTGCATTTCATAGACGAGGAAAGTGAAACCGAGTAAAAGGAGAAGTGTAGCGTCCAAGCGCTGAGTCAGGGAAGCTGGGTGTGAATCTAGACTGCCGACACACAGTCAGGCAGAAAACTGCATTAGCAAAGTCTGAAAGCTACTTATTTGTATAAAATAGAAATTAATTTTTCAATCATTTGCTTTTTTTTACATTTGTCCTACATGAAAGTCTCTCTCACAATAAATCAGGCTATTTCTTGGACCCACAGATCAGAGGTTAGAAACCTACAGAGCAAAAACCTCTGTCAGTTTTAAGTCAGGGTAGCAGATTGGCCTCCTTCACTCCCCCAAAACTGTAGAGCATTAGCACGGGAATCTCATCTGTAGTTCTCAGAATCATAAGTATTTAAAGTCAGACTGAACTTTAGATACTATTCAGACTTCCAAGACCACATGGCTATAAAGAGGAAGGGGCAGAACTTGGCTTCTAGGTGCTTAATAGGTAACTACTTGGAATAAAATCTAAGTTTAACACGGTGCAGAAGATGGAGTGACGTACATCTGGCTTATTACAAAGCATAGCTCCTGACCTGGATATAATGTGCAAGGGTGTGCGCCTCATCTGTTTCCAACAATACTTAACCAGCTTCTCCACTACCAGCATGGGTCTCTGAAATGCATGTTCCTAGTTAGATTGATGACGAAAACAATGATAGTTCATAAAACATTACCCTAGATTTTTCCAAGTTTTCAAAAATCTAACTATTATGAGCACTCTAATAGTTAAGGAAATGAATGTTTTGACTGAAACCTTAATCCTTTTCAAGTAGAAATAACTCATTGTAGAATCAAAGGCTTGCTTGAAGATAGGAAATATTTTATTTTAAGATAATTGTACCGCTACACCCAACAAACCCAGGTATGTATGTACTTGGCGATATTTTCTATCACCCTTCTTTCTGCCCAATATAACTCACAGACTTAATGTACGAACACAAATAGCTCAAGGGTCAGAAATCACCAGGTTTGAGTCCTGGTTCTGCCACTTATTAGCTGTGCGATCTTTTACAAGTCATTTACACTTTCAGGATATTTGTAAAATGATGCTCATTAGCTCTCCATGCAGTGATGTGAGTAAAATGATAAAAAAGATTTATGGAAGAAATCCTTTAAAAACTATACAGCACAATACAAAGTGTTGTAGACATAGTTCAGAAAATAAAATATTATAGATTTTAAGATAAAGGTGATTTACCATACATGCACCAAAAAAATCTACTTTTTCTTGTAACAATAGAGATACAATTTTAAAGGTTGCATGTCAGTAATTTTATTAAAAGTAAAATATTAAGGATAGTTTAGAGAAAATTATACCTTGAAACCGTGTTCTAAAAAGTGTCCTCTTTTCATGCTAATAAAAATATTTCTGTTTGAGAAAAATCACTCCTCTAAATTCTTCTTCTAACCCATGAACATACTTGGCATAAGATAATGTGTTTTTGTGGAAAACCAAAATCATGTACGGAAAGGTGCTAAAAAGTCAAACAACATTGAAAGCAAAAGTGATGGAGACAAGTCTTTAAGTAAACTTATTATTCCTTCTTCCTCCTTTGTGATAATCATGTTTTATTAAATCTTCTGTCATACACTACCTTAAAATTTAAGATTAAAAAGTCATATTACTGTCATTTATCTTTTTGAAGCCAGAAAAATTTTTCATACATTTATTTTCAAATCCATCAAACAGTGGTTACAATGAGCACACGAGCGTTTAAAGGTTTAATTTTCAATTACCCAGGTCATTTGTTTCTCCACAATGACTTATTCACCAAAGATTAATAGCTGGGGTTTTATTTGGTAGAGTTCTGCTTATTAGAGGTGCTGTGTTGCTGGGAAAGATTTAAAGTTTTAGATATGATTCTTGACCTTCAGAAGTTTATCATTTCATTGGGAAAATAAGTCCAGCACTCATGAAACAACTGAATGTTAATATCAGCAGCATGTGCGTAAACAGTAGCATGAAGAGTACGCACAGACAAGTACAAAAGGAATTCAAGGAGAGAAAGATCGTGTGCTGCAATGGTCAGGAAAATCACATGGAAATTTTATTTGAGATGCATCCTGAGTGTTTGAAGAGAGAGGGAAAGAGAATGGGAGGAAGACATTTCTAGAAGCAATAAAATCCTGAGCAAAGAGTCCCAGGTAGAAACAGACAGGACTAACTCAAATAATAATGCGGAAAAGTACAGAAATTAACTCTAAGAAATAAAGATAGCAGTCTGTCAATCCACCATATAGAACACTGGAACCTTAAGCATAGAAGTATAAAATTGATTTTGTAAGCAACTGAGAGCCAATGGATAATATTTCCTTTTTATCGAATATACTGGGGTGACACTAGTTAACAAAATTATGCAGGTTTCAGGTCCACGACCCCAGAACACATCATCTGTGCACTGTACCATCTGCTCACCACCCCAAGTGGAGTCTCTGTCCATCACAATCTATCCCCTCATACCCCCTCCTCTGCCTCCTCCAGCCCCCTTCCCCTCGCAAATCACCACACCATTGTCCACATCCATGACCTGAGAGTCAATGAATGATTCTGAGGAAAGAGGTGGTATGTCCAAATAGTGGCTGAGAAAGAATCATCTAGCGGTGGTATTCACAAAAAACAATATGAAGTAAGCAATATTCTGGTGGCTGCCATTTCCACCAAATGGGTTGAGACCAGGCACTTTATATATTAAAACATTATAATATATATCTTTACAACAACCCTATAAGGTAATTATTTACCTTCCCCCATACAGATGAGGATATTTTAGCAGAGAAGTCCCTAATCCTACTTTCAAACAGGTAACTTAAATGTGTGACATGGTCAAGTTGAGACATTAGGGACTGTACTCATATGGCTGATGAGAAAGTAATGTGGTTTAGTTGCTGTGGAAAAGTTTGGTGGTTTCTCCAAAAATTAAACATAGAATTACCAAATAATCCCACAAATACAACCCTAGGAATATATCCCCCAAATTACAAACAGGTACTCAAAAAAAGTACATGTTCATAGCAATGCTACTCACAATAACCAGTGGGTGGAAATTACCCATATTTTCATCAATACGTAAATGAATAAACAAACGTTACATATAAACACAATGGAGTATCACTCAGCCGTCAACAGAAATAGAGCACTAACACCTGCTACAACATGGCTAAATCTCCAAAACATTACACTAAGTGAAAGAAGGCAAACACACAAGGTCATATGCCGTAGATTCCATTTATATAAAGTACCCAGAACAGATACATTCATAGAGAAAAAGGGCCAACTGGTGGTCACTGGGAGCTGGGAGAAGGGGAGTGGAGAGAAAACTACTCAATAATAAGAGGTTTTATTTTGGAACAATGCAAATGTTTTAGAACTAGAAAGAGGTGGTGGTTCTAAAGCACTGCAAATGTATTTAATGCCACTTTAAATGCACAGATAAAATACATACACAATTGTCCACATTAAACAATTATGATTTATTTTTTATTATGTAAATTTTACCTCAATAAATTACTTTTTAAAAAATAGAGAACTATAGTAAACCAGAAGATATATACTTCTGTCATGCCCCTTTTACAAAATCCTGTTTGGGCTAACCAAGTTGCTCAAGGTCACAGAGTAGGAGTACGTGGGAAGCAGCTTTAGAACCCTTCCGCTATTCACTGCCATCTCTCTGGAGAAGAACCGAAGCATGAGACCAATTGGGAGGTAATGGATTAGCCTTTGGGTGAAAAGTTGGGTGTCTGGACTAAGGAGATGGTAGTGGAAAAGATAATAAAGGAATAAAGATAAAAATATTCAAAATAAGAGTCTACACAGATTGACTGACTGACTGACTATACAGAAGTCAGAAAAATTGCAAGGTCTGGAATCTTAAATAGGAAAATGATAAAAGTATTTTTTAAAAGGAAAGGAAGAAATCATGGAAGAAACAGTTTGTAACTGTATTTAGTTGGTATCATAGAATAAATCATTAGCTGAGTTTACAACTTAGATTCACTTTAAAAAATGTATACAATTTTGCAACCTTCTGTGTCCTACTGCATTTTGAAGATTTAAAAAGCAACCTTAGATATAACCTTAACTGTTAAACAAGAGACATAAAATTTGGTTTCTATTGCAATTTGGCAATGAACCTAAAAAAGTCTATCTAAATCTGAAGATTTAGCATAACAAAGTATAAAGTTTAGTGCGTATAAAATATAATTACAAATACAATAAAATCTGATTTCAAATTCATGTTTGGTACAATATGCATAATACCCTACAGTTATATTTTGCTTAATGTTATTTTATTCTCTCAAAATCATGTAACTACTAATTGTTGCCAAATGATCTACAAATATATTTTACTTCCAAAGCAGTAATATTATTAACATTCACTAATAAATCAATAACAATGCAATGGTTATATATAAAACTTTCTTCTGGGACTCACGGTTAGCGTAAAAGGCTAAGCCTAATCAGCAGGATTCTATACATGAACCCTGCAGACCAGCACACAGCCTTAAGTCTTTCCCTGTACCCAAGAATCCAGCTTATAGCCTTAAGTCTTTCCCTGTATCCAGTTCAAGGGCCCAAAGTCAAAAGTGTTTTCCTTAGGAACTCAAGTAAACTCCAGTATGACAGAATGGGGACTTCCAAACCTTCCTATCCATCCACCTACATCTTAGGACTAGGCAAGACTTTAACTGCGTGCCTTGCCAGACTGAGCTCCAGTTCCTTCTGTATTTGTTTACTTTTAATAATACAATGAACACCTTGAATTCATCACTGACACAGATCTGGAACTCTGACAATAAGTTCTATATTTGCTTATATGCTTCTCCCCTATCCATTCATCTGCTTCCCCTCTCCAGGCCACAAGTTCTCATTAGAGGCAGTACTGAATATTTTTCAAAAGGGTATAATATATTATATCATATTATAAAGCAATATATGGAACTGGCATCAAAAAGAAAGTGGTAAAAATGGTTATTTAAATAGTGGCAATGAGAAGCAGCACAGTTCTTTTGTAGAACAATTTAGCAAAAATGTATAAAAAGCCACTCTAAAGATTAATACCCTCTAACCACATAAACTCATTCTATAGCAACCAATCCCAAGAAAATAATCTAAATTAAGAAAACCACATTTTTTAATAGGATGCACATCATAGTGTTAGAGATAAAAGGGGAAAGCTGGAGGAAACATATTCAATAAGAAGAAATTAATAAATAATGCTACAAGCCAATACACATTTTTTAATTTGAAAACTGTCATAGTATTTTGAAAATTTCTCAAATACACAGAACCTAGCTCTTTATCCTTAACAGATTTTACAGTGTAAAAGTTTTAAAACTGAGGGATGACAACTGGGACTGACAGAAACGAGTCACACGTTGTGAGGTCGGGACTGCCAGGTTTGTTTTATAATGTGCTTCAAAATCATAGTAAAAGACTGAGAAATAAAAGAAAATGTATAAAACTATGAAAATTTCTTATAGTTATATTGATGGAAACCAATATTTTCTGACCGATAAGCACCATAAATATTTTCCTTTAAAATATGATTGTCAATACTCAAATTCTGAACTAAAAAATATATTTCAAAGCAAAATAGTGCCACTAAAGAATGAATGTAGATTATGTAAATGATAATCACACTGACTAGCCTTATCCTATAGTATAAAACACTGTAACAAAATTTTAATGTGTCGTGTTTTCTACATTACTAAAAGATAAAATGCATAAAATGTAGGTGACATTTAAAGTAATAGGCAGGGGTATAGAGACTCTGGCAAAATAGTTACAAATTTTTAGCCCTTTATAGTAAGGAATTTCTGTAAGTGATTTATGAAGCTAGTATATCATTTATACTGGTGTTCCCAATCTTTAGTCTGTGGACATTTTGAGTCAGAATGCAAGGAGCAAATGTAAGAAATCCTTAAATCATGTGCACATATATATTTTCTCAATCAAGTAATACAAAAAAATACAACCACTGTCATTTGGTAGTATGAAATTACTTTTGATGGTATAACAAAATTCTTATTTTATAATTGGAAATTATGACCTGTTTACAGGCCTTTAAAAAGTATAATTTCTAAAAATATGTACTACTCTGGTGACATTATCCTAACCCTACCTCACACCTGATCTTGCCAACTTACTACTTGAATATAAGTTACATACGTTTTTGAAGAGCACATTAAGGTTCAAAGTAAAAATCAGTACTTAGAAAAGATGACATGGATTTATATTTTTATTGTTTTTATCTTTGTATTTTTAAAAAGGTAAAGTATTTAATGTCTACAGGAATCTGGGTATATGTCTAAAATCAAAGTCATAGCATTATTGCATCACTGAGAAATAAAACCAATAGACAGCATTTTAAGGTTAGGTGGTATCCAGAACAAAAGGACCAATGAATTCATTGGAGGAATTAAAGAACAGTATTTACCTTGCTTCCTTCAGCTCAATGAAAACCTCAACTTAAAGCTCATTATCTTATACTAATTCGGAATAGATCACAGACTTAAATCTAAAAAATGTAAGACTATAAAACATTTAGAGAAAAATGCAGGAGAAAGTCTTCATGATATGAGATTAGGGAAAAACATTCTTAACTATGTCAGCAAAAGTACCATCCATAAAAGATAAAGATCAATAAATTGGACTTCATCAAAATTAAAACCAAAATGAAGTCAACTTCATAAACAGAAAAGACAAAGAGTGACCTTTTAGTACTATACTGCAACAATAAATAGTTAAAATAAAATATGACTGTATATATAATCTAGATCTCATAAATTTGTGAGGATATAAGAAAAGAGGTGTTTTTCTTTTTGACCCACTTGTAACCATACTAGGATTTATTTCAAACTTTTTCATTTAAATAAAGTTAATTATCAATACTTACCAGCAGCTTCGAGAACCAACTGTAGTCTGGCTTTGGCCTGTTCAGCTGGTGGCTAAAAATCAACCATAAAAGACATTTACAGATCAGTTTTAATAGATGGATCTTTAAATTAATGCATTGTTATGTGAATATCAGAGAATTGAGAGAACTTTATCATAATCAATATTAACATCTATTCACATTTTAACAAAATTCCATCACAGCAGCTCTACCAATCTGCTCTCTCACCTCAGTAACTGAATCACACTTTTCATTAATATGGTAAGAAATGTTTTCATTTTTTTACTGGACAAGGTTTTGTTTACTCTCCAAACATTGTACCAAACAGCAATAGCCTAAATAACTGCAACCTGATGAGGCAAAACCCACACATTTAACAACATATTCTCAATATGTTATCTCTTTGCATATGAGAATATGTGAAGTGACCAATTAGAATTTAAATAGCAATTTGAAGTCCAATACTTCAGGCAAGACATATCCTAAAACCAAATTATTTTGTTTTCTTAACTGCACTGGAAAGGAGCAACTGTGACGAAGACAGGACACAATGTGAGTTAATATGCTTTGCATTCCTACTAACAATCCTAAAATTGTTCTCTCGATAAATTGATTCAATAGTTGATAGTGCTGAAACTGAACTGCTTTCCTACCAGTGACCTTGTTCTGAGATTTTTGGATAATGTGTTGATAGAATTCAAATGATAACATGAATTGTATCAAGGCTATAATTTTATGAAAGACCTGTTAAAAATTGTTTTCAATATTATACATCTGCACAACACATTTGTAAAAATGTCCACAAGTGACTAAACAACCTCATATTTATATACGAAATCATCATTTGAAAATTAACATCTAACAAAATATATTAGAATATTTCACTATTTGTGAAAAAACAGCTTAAATGAAAAGAATTAAATAATTGGATACAGAAAGACATTCTCAGAAAAGTTTAAGAATTTGAATAGCGTTCTTGAATAAACTGCAGGAAACAGGATGGGAGAGTGACAGATGACATGGGAGGGAAGAAAGGGAGAGCCGTTTATATCACAGAACAGGGGTTAACAAACTGTAACCCCAGAACAGGGGCTATTTTATGAATAAATTCTATTGGAACACAGCCATGCCCATTGCTTATATGTTGTCTATAGTCGCTTTTGTGCTCAAGTCAACAACAGCAGAGTCAACTATTTGTGCAGGAAACTTATGCCGGCAAAGCCTAAAATATTTGCCATGTGGACCTTTAAGAAAAGTTTACTGACCGGAGCCATAGAAGATGGAGAGACTTAGAAGAATTTGAACAGTAGGGTGATGAGATGACCTCTGTACCATGATACATCATTCTAGCAATACCCTTGAGGATGAACTGAAAGAGATGTGATTGGAGGCAAGGGGTACAGTTAGGGAGCAACTGAAGAATTCCAGGCCAGAGACAATGAAGGCCTGAGGTGGAGCAGTAGCAGTAAGGTTGGACAGGAAGAACTAGATTTGAGAAATAGTAATTGGTACCAAACCAATTACTATTGTTTGCATATGAGAGAAGGAGGAGCTGACAAACAAAAGAAGTACTTTATGTCATGCCTGTAGAGAAAGTCTGTGTAAGTGTGCTTTATAAAGTATTGAAAATATGTGACATCAAATAAAAATATCAATAGAAGACTGTGACATCTACTAAATATAATTTCTCTAGCAGTTATAAACTAAACTGCCTGTAGGGGCCAAAGAGTTAATATAAACATCTGTGGTGATAAAAGACAAATGGCACTTGACATCAGTATCAGGGAGCATGGAGACTGTGGAGAACTCTGGAGCACATGGCCCGGCCAAAGGAAGCAGCTGATACTTGGCACCAACAATGCCAAGGAGTCACGCAGAGATGCAACTCTGAGGTTACATGATTGCTTGATTTTTCATGAGATCTTTTTTTAAAAAATAAAGATTTTATTTATTTATTTTTAGAAAGAGGGAAAGGAAGGGAGAAAGAGAGAGAGAAACATCAATGTATGGTTGCCTCCTGCACACCTTCTACTGGGGACCTGGCCCGGGAATGTGCCCTGACAGGGAATCGAACTGGCGACCCTTTGGTTCGCAGCCCGCACTCAGCCTACTGAGCCACACCAGCCAGGGAGACTTTAAGTCACCATGAAGACCAATGCCGTGTGGAACAAACACTATTTCTAAGAAACAGGTTCAATCCCAAGACAGTTTGTGACCTCTGCATCTACATATTACGCACAACTGAAACATGATACTTTGTGCAGTATAACATAAGTAGAAAGGCATGAAGAAAATGACATTCTTACAAGCAGGTCCCAAACATGCTAAAACTTATGAAGTATAATTTCAGAGTGTCCTAGTAAGCAGTGTCCTTTAAAAGAAAAATGATAGGCACTCTATTGGTTAACACATTTCATGGGAAAGTATTATGTATTTCATAAGGAAAGACTTTTAATAATTAAGAAATATTGAAGACATAGAAAAATATGTCAGACACCATGAATTTTCTTTTGTTGAGGGCTAGATTTTTTTTTTATTTCCATAAATAGTGTTGATCTTCGTTCTGGGACACAGTTAAGTCACTTGGAAGCAGTGTGAGCCTTTCCATTCCTACTTTGTTAGGCAGGACCAGAACAGTGCTAAGTCTGTAGTTAGTTTTCTCCACTCCCAACACTACATTTTTAGTGCTTGACAGGAAGCACCATGATATATGAAATTTTCTAGTTCATTGGGAACAGGCACTGTTTGCCACTCTGTCTGAGCGACAAGCAATGACCCCTCCCATTACATCAGGTGGTTCTTTTCCAAGCTGCGGATCATGTTTCCTCACACACGTGTACTGAAGAACAGGCTGCTGGATACACGACGGGGGCGCACTGCAGACCTCCTGTAGCTCACCGCTCTCTGGGACACTGCCCTGTGAACTTCAGACGCATGGCCTCCCTGGTCTCGCAGCTCCATGTTCTCAACCCAAAGAGACCCCCAGGCTCTGCCTGTGTTCTCCCTACCTGTGGCGTGACCTGGAAACTTTCTCCAGGGCTTAAGCCGGAAGGCCTCACCTCATTTTTTTCTAATTTCTCAGGAATCACTGCTCTTCATGCTTGATGTCCATTGTCTTGAGAGCCGTTTTTTTTTTTTTTCAAATAATTTGTCCATTTTTGGGGGGTTGTTTCAGGTGGACGAGTAACTCTGATCCCTATAAATTCACCTTCAGTGGGACTGGAAGTCTATTATTTCTCTTAAGAGCAAAACAATATCATGAGGTAAGTTACTTGCCCACAGTCACATAGCCATTTTCTAATGTGTGCTAATAGAAGTGCATCATCTATACAAATAAACGTCTAAATTCCCTGTGTCTGGACAACTTCAATGTCCATTTTCTGACTAATTTCTATGTTCTTCCAAAGCTCAACTCAAGATGCATCACCTCCTGAAAATTGTATCAGTTTCAGTTTATTTTCTCCCTAACTCCTTCATGATGGTTACAATTCTCTGCTCTATGTTCTTATAATGCCCCGAGCTTACATGTATCAGTACTTCCTCAGTATAATTACTCATTTTGTTGTCTGTATTTCCTTCTTTTGAAGACTATCAGCTGCTTGAAGGCAAGTGTCTTATATCATTAGCACCCAGATCAGTGTCGAGAAAACAGTGAATGCTCGGTAGTATTATTTAAAATAAACTTCTATATAAATTTTAAAATGCTCATAAGTATTATATGTAAATTAATTTTGACACTAATTTCACTAAATTCTATCTGTAAGAAAGAATTTACCTAATTCAAATAGATGGATGTTTGAGAGAATAACAACGGTAATGGGAAAATTACGCCAAATAGTAATAATGAAACACATAATCTGATATAATATTTTTAAAGTATATTTTAATGATTATGCCATTATAGTTGTCCCAATTTTCCCCTCTTTGCACCCCTCTGCCTACTAACCCCTTTCCCTCCAGCAATACCCACCTTAGTTCATGTCCATGGGTTGTGCATATAAATTCTTTGGCTTTTCCATTTCCTATACTGTTCTTAACCTCCTCCTGTCTATTTTGTACCTACCTACAATTATGCTTCTTATTCCCTATATCCTC
Organism: Phyllostomus hastatus; assembly: GCF_019186645.2. NCBI lineage: Eukaryota > Metazoa > Chordata > Mammalia > Chiroptera > Phyllostomidae > Phyllostomus > Phyllostomus hastatus. The sequence goes on along the minus strand of NW_025333977.1, from coordinate 13,196,073 downwards.
CTAATATACCTAATCCTCCATTGTCCTCCATCCCCTTCCCAGCTGACAAACCCACAAATGATCTCCATTTTTATTATCTGTTCATGATCTAGTTGTTTCCTTATTTTTTTTTTTAGATTCGGTTGTTGATACTTGTAAGTTTGTTGTGCTTTTACTACTCATAAGTTTCACTTGTTTTTCTTAAATAAGTCCCTTTAACCTTTCATGTAATTAATTGCTTAGTGGTGAAGAACTCCTGCAGCTTTACCTTGTCTGGGAGGCACTTTATCTGCCCTTCCATTCTAAATGATAGCTTTGCTGCAGAGTAATCTAGGTTGTAGGTCCTTGCTCTTCATCACTTTGAATACCTCTTACCAGTCCCTTCTTGCCTGCAAGGTTTAATTTGAAAAATCAGCTGATAGCCTTATGGGAACTCCTTTGTACATAACTCTCTGCTTTTCTCTTGCTGCTTTTAAATTTAAGATCTTGGGTAATGTAATTATCGTGTGTCTTGGTGTGGTCTTCTTTGGGTCCAACTTGTTTGAGACTCTCTGTGCTTCCTGGACTTGTATGTCTATTTCCTTTGCCAATTAGGGAAGTTTTCTTTCATTATTTTTTCAAATAAGTTTTCAATTTCTTGCTCTTCTTCTCCTTCTGGCATCTCTATGATTCGGATGTTGGCGCTTTTGGAGATGTCCCAAAGTTTTCTTATATTCTCTTCATTTTTTTTTGAATTCTTATTTCTTTATTCTGTTCTGGTTGAATGTTTATTTTTTCCTTGTGTTCCAAATCATTGATTTGAACCCGGGCTTCCTTCCCTTCACTTTGGTTCCCTGTGGATTTTTCTTTATTTCACTTCGTGTAGCCTTCATTTCTTCCCTTATGCTTTGGCCATATTCAATGGGTTCTCTGAGTATCCTTATCACCAGTGTTTTGAACTCTACATCTGACAGGTTGGCTATCTCCATTTTGTTTAGTTCTTTTCCTGGAGTTTTATTCTGTTTTTTTTTTTCCCCCACTTGGGCCATATTTCTTTGTTTCCTCAATTTGGCAGCCTCCTTGTGTTTGTGTCTGTGTATTAGGTACAGCTGCTTTGACTCCCTGTCTTAGTGTACCTGTTAAGTTGGAGCCTTAGGTATTTGCCAGGGTGAGTCAATCCACTTCACCACTTTGTGGCTCTGTATGTGGGGAAAGGTCGGAGAGGGGACAATGCTGCTGCCTGGCTGCTGGAGGTTTGCTCAGCAGTCATCCCATTCCCAGTCGCTTCACCCACTCACATATGCGACGGGCACCCTTCTAGCTGTTACTCTGGTGGTGGTTCCCACAGTGGGTGAGTTTATGTATGTTCTAGGATGTGTGGGCCTTTTAAACAGTCTCTCCTGAGAGACTAGCAAGTTTCTTCCACTACCCCAACCCTCGTGTTTACAACCAGAAGTTATGAGACTTTATTTTCCTGGTGTTGGAACCCTGGGCTGCACAATCTGGCCTGGGGCTAGGATCGCCTGCTCCCAAGGTATCCCTCCTTGTTTTTATCCACCACACATGGTGGATAAACATGGGACCATCCATTCCACTGGTCACTGTTTCGCTTCAACCATACTCATCCTCTCCATCCATCCTATCCATTTGGATGAACATGGCTTCTTTAAAACCTTGGTTGTCGGACTTCCACACATTTTGACTGGCAGTTCTGGCTGTTTTTTGCTTTGAGGTTAGTTGTAATCGTTCTTATGGTTATGCAAGGAGTCACAGTATGTCTACCTATGCCTCCATCTTGACCGGTCTGATATAATATTTTTTACCCAACCCATTTGATTATAGGATGGCAATTCTTAAAATGATCACATGAGCTCCAAAAATGTATATGACAAATTTATGTGCCCTATCTCTCCCAGACTGCATGACAGACATTCCCATGGAAGAGCATAAGCCACCTGGGGGGAAAAAAAACCTTTTTAGAAAAAATACAATAGCTATTATTCATTGTATGCTCTAATGTTCCAGATGCTGTGCTAAGCACTTTACATACATTTCATTTGACAAAATTCTCATAACAGTCCTGACAAGGCAGGCATTCTTAATGCTATCTTTTACATGAAAAATAAATTACCTAAAATCACAAAAATTTTAAGGTTGCAGAGCTTGAATTTTAATCCAGAGGACAAAATCTTTGTTCTTAAACACTATACTGCCTCACAGATTGAGCTACATTTTGTTTATTAACTTTCATGGGGGCAGGGAGAGTCAAATTAGTTTTGATTGCCAGAAAAGATTATACAAAGTTAAAGCTAAATTTTCTTTAGTCTTTTTGATGTGACCATTAATGACCTTAAAGGTTGTGAGTGCCATCTTAAAAGCTCATTTTAATCAAGCTTCTTCAGATGAGTAACTTTAAAATATTAAACATATTCGCAGTATAGGTACTATGCCATCTCCTTTAAAGTAAAATGCAATCTCACTATGACAGAAACACATATCAACAGCTTATCATATTTCTGGCTACATTTCATTTTAACAGTTACTATAATTCTATCTCTTAGGATCAAGGTCTAAGCTAGAAATATTACAAGTAGCTCAAAAGTAGATTTATCTTGCCTCTAGAACTTAGTACAAAGTTGGTTTAAATAAAGGCTAAAAAAAGAGAATTAAACCTACAACATATATTCCATTCTCAATAGCAAATTCCTCTTATTGAGTTTTAGCAAACATTTTCTCTAAAGAGCCTAGGGGGTTTGGAAAAAGTTAATATAGTAGCTATTTTATTATAAGCCAGAAAAAAGATGCCATTTTATAGATGTCTTTTATAGATGAGAAAGTTAAAGAGGTGAATCTGAACCCAGGGTTATAACATCCTTTAGAACTGTTTAAGAAACCCATATTCAGAAAAAGATGCCATTTTATAGATATCTTTATAGATGAGAAAGTTAAAGAGGTGAATCTGAACCCAGGGTTATGACATCCTTTCCAACTGTTTAAGAAACCCATATTCATGACCCTGTTAAATGATGCTGCTCCACAAACACACAGCCACACTTCTTTGTTTACAAACTGTCTGTGGCAGCGAGCAGCAGGGCTGAGTAGTTGTGGTTGACTATGTATGCTCACAAAGCCTAAAATATTTATATGGCTCTTTATAGAAAAGCCTAGCCCCCAACCTAGATTCTCTTCCACTTATCTTTGTTATCCTATATATAGCTGCTCAAGTTATCTTCACAAATCAAAGTTCAAATTAAGTTGCTGCTTAAAAAATGCCTCAGTGACTCTCCATTGCTTACAGAGTTAAGCACACACTTATTGCTTAATTTTCAGTACCATCAAAATCCTAAGCTAGTCTTCCATCCTTATTTGTCAACCATGTCTGTACTCATATGCAACATTTCAGCAGCACGTGGCCTCTCACTTTCTCAACTACTTCCTGTAAAACCACCTTCTTGGAATTTCCTTTTCACCAGTTATCCTTAGTTGTAGAAATGCTGACATGCCACCATCTTTGTCCAGCCCCACCTAGTTGGATGGATACAGTGTGGACTATTTCACAGGTCATACGACACTAAAAATCTTTGTGAAAATGCTACAGACTACTTCTCTATTCTTGGAAAATGGGAGCCCTCTCCCTTCCTTAGTTTCCTTCAGTTCTAGTCCCGGCTATGAAACCTCACTATTTTAGCCATCCTGAAAGAGAATTTAGGAAGAAGGCTTCAATTCGGAAAGGAAGTAGCTTTATGAAAGCTAGGTAGATGGAGTAGAAATTCCCTCTCCTCTGTGGAACCAAGGTAGGCAGGGAGACAGGAAGAGGAGTTTGGTTATTTTAAGGCAAGTTTAGAAGCATAAAACAAACAAAAATGGAAGAAACAGCAAACTCAAACTACCATTTATTTGTGATGACTACATAATTATGCCACTAGCTAGAAATGTTTTCTTAAGGCACCCCTGTAAGAACTTTTTTTTTTTTTTGACAGCTAAACCAAAAGATTCTCCCACAGAAGTAGGAAATGAGGGCTTTTTACATGCATCAGTTACTTGTATGGTAGGCCTCTCAGAAATTCTAAAATAATCCCATGTGAAACAAGTTATTTTTACCAATACTTCTACACATGGCACTGAGGTTAGAGTAAAATTAGACTCAATAATACAGTTGTTTACATTTTGAAAGGTCAAATAATTTTAGTTTCCTAATTTTTTTCTAACATGAAAGAGTATGTGGTGACATATAAGGATAAACATTTATACAGTCTTAAACTCTGTTTTAGCATATTCTTTCTTTTAACATCTTTACAGCCATGTACTTTTGCTACCACAATTTTAAGTATTGGCATATCTTTTAGTCCATAAATATTAACATTTCAGGATGGCCTATAAAACATTATTTTAAACTATTACATAAATGTCTTTCCTGATCTTTTTAGAATTCAGTTTAAAATAATACCTCCTATTTTTAAAATCTTTTGTAGCATTACAACAGCTATTTCTAAGAAACTTATTCCCTGTGACTACTTTTCTTTCTGCTTTTTGACTTTGTCTCTCTCCCTTTGTGTCATCTCAAGACTGCTGAGAAGGGAATGGTGTTCTCTGCAATACCATTTATGTGGAATGGTCTACTTATTTCTTTTTGCTTTATAGACTTCACACAAGTTTTTCAATGTCTTGACAAAAACGTTTCTGTTTTATTCCAAGTTATAATTTCTATGTTTGAATGCACTGACTTTACTTTTGCCTCTAACAGATCTTCTAAATTACTCTTTTTGAAGTATTTTCCCCACTAAAGGACAATACTAGAAAGTTTTTTAAAACATGGTGTTTTTCCCCTCTCCAAAAATCCCTTTAAATATGCAGTTGTCTGAACCACTGTTTTCAAAATGGGCAATGATGCAGATAAACCCACAAAAAGTCAAGTAGTTATGTTACTTATTTGTTCCCATAAACAAGTTGTAGGACATTATTCATTTGATTTGAATGGTCTGATTTGAAAATGTCTTTGAGAGAAATTTTCTAGATGAAATATTTGCAATCAGGATATGTTTCACACACACCCAACAGGTACACAGAGATGAAAGCAAAAGGCAAGTATCAGAACACCTGTATTCTAGTCCTGACTTTGTAGCCTCAATGGCTTTCGTTTTCTCATCCATGAAAGCGTGCTCATGACAATATATTTGAAAAATGGAAGAGTATGCCCAGTACAAGAATTGTTAAATGAATTATGGTCCAACCCCATGATAGAAGCAGCATGATAGTAAATTTTTCAAATGTTTTAAAGAAATGAATAACATGGAGAAATGCTAAAATAACATTTTTAGAAGGCTACAAAACTGTATATGTTAAATAATCCAGATTTGTAAAATATAATAAAATGCATATTCTAGAAAGAACTTGAAAATATATAGCCAAATCATAACAATTTCTATTTTTCTTCTCTATCCTTAATTCTACCTATGTTTTCCAAGTAGGATGCCATTGGATGGACCAGGGAAACTGGGTATTATGAGAAAAAAAATTCTTTAAAGGTAAATTAAAAATTTTGAAGACTGTTAACTTTTTTATAGTTCATGGTAAAATATATTTATGTCACTTGAAAGTAATTTGAAAAATGTGAAAAGAGCCATAAATGTAGTCATATTCTTTGGGAAAATATTTGTCAACTTTGGGACTTTGAGGAAAATATTTAAAATATGAAAGAGCTATGATCATTCAGGCATTTCAGATATTTTCTTTTAAAAGGTGAAGACCAGGAAATAAATGAAAATCCAACAATAAAGAACAAGTTAGTTAAATCCACTTAATGAGATACGGTACATTTATTAAAAATAATTAACAATATTAAAAATTGAAAGTATGTAAAAACTGCCTACCAACCAGAAAATGGCATTGTACATATTAAGTACATTAAACTATTCATACCCTTTGACATGCCATTTCATTTCAAGAATCTAGTTTAGAGTCTGAATCATTCAGAATTAAAGAAGAGATAGCTTCTTGGACAAGCAAAACCTAAAAAGTGTCATCACCATTAAGCCAGCTTTACAAGAAATGTTAAAGGGTATTCTTTAAGCAGAAAAGCAAAGCCCATAACCAGAAATAAGAAAACATGAGAAAGAAAAAAATCTCACATAAAATGCCAGAGTCCAGCACAAATACCTTCTTTTTATTACAAAATTATAAGCATGTAACTCTGTAACATAACAATATCACACTGTACAAAAGTACACCATATGACATTTTAGGTGAAATTTCAAATTAAAACTATAAATTACTACACCCATATTATTATTACTCAGGCAGGCCTTGCTTCTGCCAGACCCTGTATTTAACAAAAACAGTACATCAGACATTTAAAATGCTACTCTTTAAAGTACGTAATTTTCTAACCACTTTGCTGTGCTTCTGAAACTAATACAGAATATTAAATATAAACTATAATTGATAAATTTAAATAAAAAGAAAAAGTAACTGGACTCAAATTAGTTAGAAGATACACAACACAAAAAGATTAAAACATGACATCATTAACACATAGCATAAAGGGTAGAGTAAAAATGTGGTCCTTACAGATTATATTCAGAACCAAAGGAAGAAATGAAGCTCATTGAGAATAGTAAATATGTGAGCAAATATAAGAGATGTATTTTATTTTTTCTCTTAATTTTTTAAGACATATACTTGCTAAAAGCAAAGTATATCCCCTACCACTGTATTGTTTATAATTTATATAGATGTAATATGCATGATAGTAATAATACAAAAGGGGGGAAATGAAGATAAAATTAGTACAAATGGAAGCAAACTAGCATATTTCATTGGAAGTAAATCTGTATTAATTTGAAGTATTATAGATTGTGATAAAGATGCGTATTGTAGCCCCTACAGAAAGTCCTAAAAAAGTTTCTACAATGTCCCTGAAAATGTCTATAGTCAGAATATCGCTTGAATACAACAGTATAAATATATACTGTTTAAAACAGACTAGAAAGAAGTACAACAAAATGGTAATAACTCAAAACAGTAGCATTATAAGTGAGTTTTCCCTTTTCTTTATTGTTTCTGGATTGTGTATGAAGAGATAATGTATTTTTAAATAATATATTCTAATGAAATGTAAACCATGCAAAATATACTGTAATAAATATATCAAAAGCTCAGGAGATACTGAAGACATTTTAAATATGTACGCACAGGCACCAGGGAGTCTATGAAATAACCTCCTGATATAATATGCACTTCAGTTGTCCTGGACAGATAATCTACAACTTTCATCAGATTCCCAGAGTGATCTAGGTGTCCAAAAAAGTTAAGAACTAGTTTTCTAAAGTATTAATACATGGTTTGTCAAATCCTATTAATTTGGAGCGTGGCTTCCAATGCACCCTTACCTAATTATTGACTTTTGAAATGATGACTCACTTATTTAAGTTAGTTCATAACTCTTGAATTTCTCTTATTCTTATTTTAGAGGCTCAGCTCTGGGTGACAGGAAGAGATAGGGTAAGGAAAATGATAGGGTAAGGACTGCAAAGGCAGAGACAATAGCAAGATGACTCTATGAATTGGAAATCCCCTACTCACAAAGAAAGGTACTCAGTATGTAATTTTTGCTATTATTTTTCACATAAGTCTTCAGGATAGAACCTACTGAACTTATGATTTTTGTGTTCTCCCCACTTTTTTATTGCTTTTTAAAAATTAAATTTATTAGGGTGAGTTTATGATTTTTAAAGATTTCTCAGGTGATCTGATAAATAGCCAGACTGCAATTTACAGCTCTGAGTTAACAGTGAAGTCCTGAGACCAATGTGGTTTGTAATCATTCCTGTACCCCTAGCACTTCAAGATTACCCAGAACAGAGGAGATTCTTAATAAACAGTTTGTTGAATACATAAATGAGTCTTCTTTTTCATAGTGTGTGAACAAAAAATAAAATCAGGCAAGGTCAAATTACCATATATTACACATAAAAACATTCAGATAAGAAAATGTCTACCTTTCTTAGGTATTAAGTTACTGGTTATATTATAAGATATGTGTTTGGAGTATTAATGCTTAAGTATCCCACGTTTCTGTACCTGACACCCTTTCTGTTCTCATTGGTCAAAGTTAAAAAGACTTCTCATTAAGATTATTTCCTAAGGTAAGCAAGTCTTATTAAGTCAGCAATACCTCTTGGGCTCTTGAGTAACTACATCAAGAAACACCTAAATTAGGAAAAACTTGTTTCCCTTTTCAAACGAGAGAAAATAATTGGTATCGAATGAAAAAACATCATTTTAGATCACTTCCAGATTCAAAGCTAATCTTTCCATGTACTTGCTTAACACATTACAATTCTTGCTACACCAGAAAAAGCCTTTTGGAGCTATGAACTTAAATATATAAATATCAGAGATTAAAAGCATAAAAGGCAACTTTAACATGATATACAGATAAGGTTAAGTGACCAAGTTTCACAGAATAGAGAACTCTTTCCTTGGTAAACCGGGAACCCATTCACCCTATTTCATCTTGAGTATGTGCAGGGTCCCAATCTTATGGGAAGATAAGGTTCAGGCAGTACATATATGCATGCTAGTAGTGAATCTTATTAGTGAATCCATTCTATTATAAAATTCATTTCAAAATTTAGAATTGTTAATAATGATAATCATGCAACAACTAAAACTAACTGCATGGAGAAGTGTCTGGAGACAGAATATATTTTTTAATGACTACAGTAGAACGCTATACTCATTTAGAAACATTACATAAAATGTGATGTTTTGGTCCATTCAATACTCCACTGACCAATGCACATTATAAGAGTAGCTGGACAGCACATACTGAAGTTGAACTGAGTTAGATCCACACATTTCAGGGCTTGCCTGGTCAGCCTTGCTGAGTGAGGGGCTATCAAAAATGTAGTGTTGGACCAAGAAGGGGCTTGGGGAAAAAGTCATTCCTCAGGGAGGAGTGAGTGATAGTAGATAAGCCGAACCTCACAACAGGGTTTTGTTAATATTATCAGATTTGTGATCGCCAAGTTCAAATTACATATCCATCACTCTAGTTTCTCTTTGACTGAGGCTCCCACCCTGGCCTGTCCTCTACCTTGGGTCTACGATTGCCCCACTTTTTATCAAGCAATTTGACGCATGCTCAGTGCCAGGATGGTTTGTGTTTGTGTCCATAATCAATTTTGGGTCCACGTGGTCTCTTAAAGTGCTTGCTTTCAGTGTAGCCTTAAGGATGCCCAACTGCTGCTGAGGAGGCCCATCCAAAAGTCAAACAGCAACAATGGCCTTACATCCATTGCTGCACTCACGTTAAATTTTCTGGCCGTTACAAAGACAAACTGATTATTATTGAAGTTATAATATGCAACTAAGACATTTTCACAAAACAATAAGTCTTCAATTTTTTGAGTTATATACTAAATTGAGGCTGTGATTTGTATGAAGGTAAATCAAAGTACTATTTGATTTAGCACTGGAAGTATTATTCTGGGCTAATGAGAAAAAAATTGCACACTCTGTTTGTATCAAGAGCAGGGCAAATAATGTCACAGCACTCCTGTACAACAGTGAGAGAATCTGCAGTAGACTGAGCAGAGGAGCCTGGTGGGTGAAGCAAGGCGTATCACATGGAACAGATTAGGGCAGTATGCTGAGACAGACCAAACTCAAAAACCCTGAGCGGCAGCATTACTTACTGTATTCACCATTTAAGCTGATGTTCTGCTAATCTTTGCATACACCAGCCTGCAACAATCAACAGCAGTGGGAGTAGAGGTAAACTAAATAAAAATTATTTTGTTAAAAAGATTTTTAAAAATTTTCAGCATTTCATTACATTTGGTTGTATTATAAATAACTAAGCCATCAAAACAATGGCTCAGTGATTAAAATAAGCTTTACCCAAATGAAAAATTAAAATAATTGCACTGGCAAACCTTAAAATCATTCAAGCAACGTATGAAACATAGAACACACGAATAAATCTGTTTATTAATAAACCAAACATTGGAAATTTAATGTAAAGTAAAATAGTGCTATCGATATTAAATTAAGATTGTTAATTTATATTAAATTGGTTAATTCTATTTTCATTGATCTTGAAACTTCATTTATTCATTTATTTAATTTTTAAAAGATGATTTATTTATTTATTTTTAGAGAGGGAAGGGAGGGGGGAGAGGGAGAGGGGGAGAGAGAGGGGGAGAGAGAGAGAGAGAGAGAGAGAGAGAGAGAGAGAGAGAGAGAGAGAGAGAGAGAGAGAGAGAGAGAGAGACATCAATGTGCGGTTACTGGGGGTCATGGCCTGCAACCCAGGCATGTTCCCTGACTGGGAATTGAACCTGCGACACTTTGGTTCGCAGCCCACGCTCAATCCACTGAGCTATGCCAGCCAGGGCTGAAACTTTATTTTTAATTTGTAATTTTAGCTAGAAAATTTGTATGAATATCTAAATTTCTTTGAGAGGTACCTAAGTGTGTAAAAATCATGTGCTCTGGAGCCTAGACTGCCTACGTCTAAATTCCAGACCTGATATTTATTTGTTGTGGGATCTTGAACAAGTCATTTAGACTATCTGTACCTCAGTTTCCTTATCTATAAAGTACAGATAATAATAGTACTGAAAAATCCTGCCACAATGTTGTATGTGGGATTAAAAAAAAAGGTAAGAGCTCTCAAGCCAGAACACCTAGATTTTCTATCTCAATTTCCCTTCTTCTGGGGTGTACTATTACAGGGTTTTATTGGCTGCCTCATAGGGTTATTGTAAAGGTTAGATGAGTTTGTGTATATATTATCTATCTATCTATCTATCTATCTATCTATCTATCCATCCATCTCCACATTCATCTAGCTAAAGTGCCTAGCACATAGGAAGAGTCCTATGTGTTACTTAACATTATCATTGTTCCTATAATTTCATTATTAATATTAGTATAATGGTGGTACAGTTACATAAATATTGTAACTATAAGGAGTTTAAATCTACTTTTACATATATACATTATGCAACATTGTGATATAGTATCAAAGTCTGTAAAGTGAGGAGGTAACAAGAATTTTTTTCTTTAAAGAGAGGAGTTCATATATTACTAAAATTTAAAAAACTATTTTTTAAAATTGTATCTCCTCTATCCTGTGTATATCTCCACCATTTGTTTTAACAAGAATGGAAACATGTTATTTCTGAGACTCTTAAGGGCAGTCGCAATCCAGCAACACAGGAAGGCTCACCAAGATTTTGGTGGCCTACTCCCACCTTAAATCACCTTTTTCTGTTTACAAAGCACTGTGGCAACTATGCATTCCCGCATGGTGGCGGCTACTGGTCTAGCAAGTGCTTGACATCAGCCAAATCCAGTGTGGTCTTATTTCTGCCAATTAAATTTAAACGTTAGATCAGTGAATGAAGTAAATAATGATGACAATGAACATTTGAAAATTTTTCAATAATGTAGCACAACTACTTAGAATAAAACGACCACCTTTTGTACAAGGGCTGTGGTACCTTTCGTACCACTAAAACACAACTGTCCAGAGATTAGTGGCTGACTTACTAAGAGAATTTTTTTTACTTGTAAGTTTCTATGAAAACTTTAAAAGTATTTAGGAAAAAAAAATGCTATCTAAATCACAAGGTATCAGGTTTGTTTTTAAAGAAGGATAAGAGTCAACATTCATTTGTATCTTGGATGAGATAGTCTTGTTATATCAAACAATTATAGGCATTTTAGGAATGAGATGGTGTACAAATCAGTATACAATATATTGATGGTACACATTCTCCGTTACAATGTCAGAACATAATACCATTCTCTTTTGCTGGGATACCTGACTAAATTCCTTCATCATTTGCTTCTGCCATACGTGATGGTTAGTTTTATTCTTGTCCAGATTCACAAGAAAATTTTTCACAGGTGAGCTTTCCTAAAAATTAGTGCTTTATGCTGCATCTTGAATAGTGGATACAATTTGGATAATAGCCAATAGATGGCACTGTTCTCACTAGGTAGCAAACACCTCATAATGGTTTCATTACAGGCACAAATTATTAAGACCAAAAATATCTGCTCAAATCTGTAAATCTGATATATTTTTTGTGATGGGGGAGTATAAAAAATGTTATATATTTTAAAATTTATACCTAGTAATTCCAGATTATGGAGATCATTTTAAGGCAAACATTTATTTATTCACCTAAAATATTTATTGAGTATATATGGTGACTAGGCAGTAGAGATACAAAAATAAGCTATTTTCTGTCTCAGATAATCATACAATAATGTGTAAGTAAAATTATTAATGGAGATACCCACAGAGGAGCATGGGAGCTCATCCTAAGGATGGCATGGACCAGTGAAAGATTTTTGCAAAAATGATGCCTGAGCTGGTCACAAAGGATTTGAGGTGGGGAAATGGGGTTGTGTGTGTGTGTGTGTGGGGGGGGGGATGGGGGTTGTTAGTACAAGGGGAAAAGCAATCCCAAGAACAAGGTAAGAAATGGTGCAGAAAGAATGAATCAGAATGTAGCAAGACAAAAACTTGGAAGAAGAGGTCAGTAGCACTCAAGTGAGTTTGCAACCTTAAGAAATTTGGACTTCTACCTTTGATATTGGGATATTCCCCCAGAGTAATGGGGAATATCACGATCAGATTTATATTTTGGAGAGATCTCTGCAGGAGCTATGTGAACCGGAATCTGAATAGGGTTGCTGGCTGGAATCGCCCATCATGGCTTTTCAGGTAGTGCAGAGAATGAGCAACGAAGCTTTACCCAGAGCAGTGGCAACCATGGGTAGAGTCCAGGAGAGTAAGTTTTGAGAAATATTAAAGGGTGTGTGTTAGCAAGAAATGGCATTTAAATACATGTAGGAGATGAGGAAGGAGGAACTAAGGGTGACAATCAAGACATTATATTTCATAGGTCCTTTTGAGATGCCACAGATAACTTTTTACTGATCCTGCAGCCTTTTAATTGCTTTTAATGTAAAGTATAAGTCTTTGCCTTCTTCTTATCCATCCAATCTTTACTCTTTGATACTGTACTTCACCCTGTACTTCAAAACCTTTATAAGAATTACCACAAAATATGCTTATTATGTTTTTATTTGTCTCTTGTACTTATGAAATTATACTGCATGAGGACAGGTCATCTCTCCTGATCTATATCACCATGCCATACCTAGCACCTGATCTGGTGTACAGTTGATGCTCAACAAATACTTGTTGAAGAAACACACATTTCTAAAGTTCTAAGCTCTACTCCCAATCTGCTTGGCTGATTACTTTCCATCAGGCTCAAACACTACGTTAGCCCCCATTCAGTAAAGCACAGCCAGAAGGGATGCTGCCTATTCCCTGAGCATACTTGAACTTTTTTCAATGAAAGCTTTTCTCTGCAGGGCAGGACAGTTCGGAGCTATTTCCAGTGTAACTGGTGTTCTCTGGTCAGGTCAGCTTGCTCCACCAGGGACAACAACTAAAATACCACTTTATAAAAAACAAGATGTTTCTCCCTTCACATTTTGAGACTTGCCAGGGTTTCTCTACCATGTCTCCTTGCATCTCCTTCTTTTCATGGATTTTAACTTATTCATATGGCATAATCTCTTC